>NC_068419.1:1082975-1132975 GCF_023724105.1 Carassius gibelio | reverse complement strand
TGGTGTGCGTGTGGAGTGTGTGGAGTGTGTGGGGTGTGTGGGGTGTGTGGGGTGTGTGGAGTGTGTGGGGTGTGTGGGGTGTGTGGGGTGTGTGGGGTGTGTGAAGTGTGTGGGGTGTGTGGGGTGTGTGGGGTGTGTGGCGTGTGTGGGGTGTGTGGGGTGTGTGGGGTGTGTGGAGTGTGTGGGGTGTGTGGAGTGTGTGGGGTGTGTGGAGTGTGTGGGGTGTGTGTGGTGTGTGTGGTGTGTGGAGTGTGTGGAGTGTGTGGGGTGTGTGTGGTGTGTGGAGTGTGTGGGGTGTGTGGGGTGTGTGGGGTGTGTGGAATGTGTGGAGTGTGTGGAGTGTGTGTGGTGTGTGGCGTGTGTGGAGTGTGTGGGATGTGTGGAGTGTGTGGAGTGTGTGGGGTGTGTGGCGTGTGTGGGGTGTGTGGGGTGTGTGGGGTGTGTGGAGTGTGTGGGGTGTGTGGAGTGTGTGGGGTGTGTGGGGTGTGTGCGGTGTGGAGTGTGTGGGGTGTGTGGGGTGTGTGGAGTGTGTGGGGTGTGTGGGGTGTGTGGGGTGTGTGGAGTGTGTGGAGTGTGTGGGGTGTGTGGGGTGTGTGGGGTGTGTGGGGTGTGTGGAGTGTGTGCGGTGTGGAGTGTGTGGGGTGTGTGGGGTGTGTGGAGTGTGTGGGTGTGTGGAGTGTGTGGGGTGTGTGGAGTGTGTGGAGTGTGTGGAGTGTGTGGGGTGTGTGGGGTGTGTGGCGTGTGTGGGGTGTGTGGGATGTGTGGAGTGTGTGGAGTGTGTGGGGTGTGTGGCGTGTGTGGGGTGTGTGGGGTGTGTGTGGGGTGTGTGGGGTGTGTTGGGTGTGTGGGGTGTGTGGAGTGTGTGGAGTGTGTGGGGTGTGTGGAGTGTGTGGAGTGTGTGGGGTGTGTGTGGTGTGTGGAGTGTGTGGAGTGTGTGGGGTGTGTGTGGTGTGTGGAGTGTGTGGGGTGTGTGGGGTGTGTGGAATGTGTGGAGTGTGTGGAGTGTGTGGAGTGTGTGGGGTGTGTGGGGTGTGTGGAATGTGTGGGGTGTGTGGGGTGTGTGGGGTGTGTGGGGTGTGTGGAGTGTGTGGGGTGTGTGGGGTGTGTGGGGTGTGTGGAGTGTGGGGTGTGTGGGGTGTGTGGGGTGTGTGAAGTGTGTGGAGTGTGTGGAGTGTGTGTGGTGTGTGGGGTGGAGTCTGTGCGCTGTGGAGTGTGTGGGGTGTGTGGCGTGTGTGGAGTGTGTGGGATGTGTGGAGTGTGTGGAGTGTGTGGAGTGTGTGGGGTGTGTGGCGTGTGTGGGGTGTGTGGGGTGTGTGGGGTGTGTGGAGTGTGTGGGGTGTGTGGGGTGTGTGGAGTGTGTGGGGTGTGTGGGGTGTGTGGGGTGTGTGGAGTGTGTGGAGTGTGTGGGGTGTGTGGAGTGTGTGGGGTGTGTGGGGTGTGTGGAGTGTGTGCGGTGTGGAGTGTGTGGGGTGTGTGGGGTGTGTGGAGTGTGTGGGTGTGTGGAGTGTGTGGGGTGTGTGGGGTGTGTGGAGTGTGTGGAGTGTGTGGAGTGTGTGGGGTGTGTGGGGTGTGTGGCGTGTGTGGGGTGTGTGGGATGTGTGGAGTGTGTGGAGTGTGTGGGGTGTGTGGCGTGTGTGGGGTGTGTGGGGTGTGTGTGGGGTGTGTGGGGTGTGTTGGGTGTGTGGGGTGTGTGGAGTGTGTGGAGTGTGTGGGGTGTGTGGAGTGTGTGGAGTGTGTGGAGTGTGTGGGGTGTGTGTGGTGTGTGGAGTGTGTGGAGTGTGTGGGGTGTGTGTGGTGTGTGGGGTGTGTGGGGTGTGTGGAATGTGTGGAGTGTGTGGAGTGTGTGGGGTGTGTGGGGTGTGTGGAATGTGTGGGGTGTGTGGGGTGTGTGGGGTGTGTGGGGTGTGTGGAGTGTGTGGGGTGTGTGGGGTGTGTGGAGTGTGGGGTGTGTGGGGTGTGTGGGGTGTGTGAAGTGTGTGGAGTGTGTGGAGTGTGTGGTGTGTGGGGTGGAGTCTGTGCACTGTGGAGTGTGTGGGGTGTGTGGCGTGTGTGGAGTGTGTGGGATGTGTGGAGTGTGTGGAGTGTGTGGAGTGTGTGGGGTGTGTGGCGTGTGTGGGGTGTGTGGGGTGTGTGGGGTGGAGTCTGTGCGCTGTGGAGTGTGTGGGGTGTGTGGCGTGTGTGGAGTGTGTGGGATGTGTGGAGTGTGTGGAGTGTGTGGAGTGTGTGGGGTGTGTGGCGTGTGTGGGGTGTGTGGGGTGTGTGGAGTGTGTGGGGTGTGGAGTGTGTGGGGTGTGTGGGGTGTGTGGAGTGTGTGGGGTGTGTGGGGTGTGTGGGGTGTGTGGGGTGTGTGGGGTGTGTGGAGTGTGTGGGGTGTGTGGGGTGTGTGGAGTGTGTGCGGTGTGGAGTGTGTGGGGTGTGTGGGGTGTGTGGAGTGTGTGGGTGTGTGGAGTGTGTGGGGTGTGTGGGGTGTGTGGAGTGTGTGGAGTGTGTGGAGTGTGTGGGGTGTGTGGGGTGTGTGGCGTGTGTGGGGTGTGTGGGGTGTGTGGAGTGTGTGGAGTGTGTGGGGTGTGTGGCGTGTGTGGGGTGTGTGGGGTGTGTGTGGGGTGTGTGGGGTGTGTTGGGTGTGTGGGGTGTGTGGGGTGTGTGGGGTGTGTGGGGTGTGTGGAGTGTGTGGAGTGTGTGGAGTGTGTGGGGTGTGTGTGGTGTGTGGAGTGTGTGGAGTGTGTGGGGTGTGTGTGGTGTGTGGAGTGTGTGGGGTGTGTGGGGTGTGTGGAATGTGTGGAGTGTGTGGAGTGTGTGGAGTGTGTGGGGTGTGTGGGGTGTGTGGAATGTGTGGGGTGTGTGGGGTGTGTGGGGTGTGTGGAGTGTGTGGGGTGTGTGGGGTGTGTGGAGTGTGGGGTGTGTGGGGTGTGTGGGGTGTGTGAAGTGTGTGGAGTGTGTGGAGTGTGTGTGGTGTGTGGGGTGGAGTCTGTGCGCTGTGGAGTGTGTGGGGTGTGTGGCGTGTGTGGAGTGTGTGGGATGTGTGGAGTGTGTGGAGTGTGTGGAGTGTGTGGGGTGTGTGGCGTGTGTGGGGTGTGTGGGGTGTGTGGGGTGTGTGGAGTGTGTGGAGTGTGTGGGGTGTGTGGAGTGTGTGGGGTGTGTGGGGTGTGTGGGGTGTGTGCGGTGTGTGCGGTGTGGGGTGTGTGGGGTGTGTGGGGTGTGTGGAGTGTGTGGGGTGTGTGGGGTGTGTGGGGTGTGTGGGGTGTGTGGAGTGTGTGGGGTGTGTGGGGTGTGTGGAGTGTGTGCGGTGTGGAGTGTGTGGGGTGTGTGGGGTGTGTGGAGTGTGTGGGTGTGTGGAGTGTGTGGGGTGTGTGGGGTGTGTGGGGTGTGTGGAGTGTGTGGAGTGTGTGGCGTGTGTGGGGTGTGTGGAGTGTGTGCGGTGTGTGCGGTGTGGGGTGTGTGGGGTGTGTGGGGTGTGTGGGGTGTGTGGAGTGTGTGGAGTGTGTGGAGTGTGTGGGGTGTGTGGGGTGTGCGGGGTGTGCGGGGTGTGTGGAGTGTGTGGAGTGTGTGGAGTGTGCGGGGTGTGTGGAGTGTGTGGGGTGTGTGGGGTGTGTGGAGTGTGTGGGGTGTGTGGAGTGTGTGGAGTGTGTGGGGTGTGTGGAGTGTGTGGAGTGTGTGGGGTGTGTGGGGTGTGTGGAGTGTGTGGAGTGTGTGGGGTGTGTGGGGTGTGTGGGGTGTGTGGAGTGTGTGCGGTGTGGGGTGTGTGGGGTGTGTGGGGTGTGTGGAGTGTGTGGGGTGTGTGGAGTGTGTGGGGTGTGTGGGGTGTGTGGAGTGTGTGGAGTGTGTGGGGTGTGTGGAGTGGGTGGAGTGTGTGGGGTGTGCGGAGTGTGCGGAGTGTGTGGGGTGTGTGTGGAGTGTGTGGGGTGTGTGGAGTGTGTGGAGTGTGTGGGGTGTGTGGAGTGTGTGGAGTGTGAGGAGTGTGTGGAGTGTGTGGGGTGTGTGGGGTGTGTGGAGTGTGTGGGGTGTGTGGAGTGTGTGGGGTGTGTGGAGTGTGTGGGGTGTGTGGGGTGTGTGGAGTGTGTGGAGTGTGTGGAGTGTGTGGGGTGTGTGGAGTGTGTGGGGTGTGTGGAGTGTGTGGGGTGTGTGGAGTGTGTGGAGTGTGTGGAGTGTGTGGGGTGTGTGGGGTGTGTGGAGTGTGTGGAGTGTGTGGGGTGTGTGGAGTGTGTGGAGTGTGTGGAGTGTGTGGAGTCTGTGCGCTGTGGAGTGTGTGGGGTGTGTGGAGTGTGTGGAGTGTGTGGAGTGTGTGGGGTGTGTGGAGTGTGTGGGGTGTGTGGAGTGTGTGGAGTGTGTGGGGTGTGTGGGGTGTGTGGGGTGTGTGGGGTGTGTGGGGTGTGTGGAGTGTGTGGGGTGTGTGGAGTGTGTGGGGTGTGTGGGGTGTGTGGAGTGTGTGGAGTGTGTGGAGTGTGTGGGGTGTGTGGGGTGTGTGGAGTGTGTGGAGTGTGTGGGGTGTGTGGAGTGTGTGGGGTGTGTGGGGTGTGTGGAGTGTGTGGGGTGTGTGGAGTGTGTGGGGTGTGTGGGGTGTGTGGAGTGTGTGGAGTGTGTGGAGTGTGTGGAGTGTGTGCTCACCCCGTTGGCCGTGCTGACGGCCTGATAGTAGACGCTGTAGCTCTTGTGCGGCAGCAGAGGAAGGTTCCAGAAGCCGTCGTAGGTTCGGTTGTCTCCGACGGTGAAGGGCAGCGGCGTCTGGATGCGAGCGGCTGGGAACTCCGCGGTGAAGTAGTACTGTGAGTTCAGCACGGACGCGTTCTGGAAGTGGATGGGAATCGGGTAACAGCGCAGGATCTCAGCGGCTCTCCGGGAACGACGCGGACGCTCCTCTTCTACCACCACCTGATACACACTGCACACACACACACACAGGGATGTCAACTGATTGCAATTTTTTATCTGATTAATCACACTTTTTTGGCGATTAATCACGATTAATCGCACAATTTATGTAATGAAGCATGGACCAGTTATCTTGTTTCTATTGTTTATTTTGTCATCTTTTACTATATCCAGCAAAGTAAACCAATTGATTAAAGCCTGGTTCCCAAAAATCTGTATTTTCTGCAAGCTTTTTTCAAGAATTTAGATGTCTTTCCAAAATAGGATACTTGCACGCATTATTATAACGGACTCACACATGTTTACTGTATGTTCAGCACGACACCGTGTTTTCCTTGATTGCAGTCTTCCTGCATCCAAACTCTTCTCGAGACACCGGGGCAGAGTTTCTTCCTCTGAACACATCTAATTACCTGGCTAGAGCCGGCGGCCCGAGGCTCGTTTACAGAGCTGACGGACTGATCCATCTATAGAGGATCTCAACAGCATCAAATAAAACTCATCGCACTATTCTCAGATATTAAAAACACTGAACTCTGACACGCAGCGCTGCATTTCTGCTCGAGCCCAGAGAACAAGAGCCACACAGCAGTGAAATCACAGAGCTTTCCTCTGCACTTCTCCTGCGGATGAAGAGAGACGGAGTCTGAGTGAGGATATGATGAAGCTGAAACTATGAGCAGTATATTACAGCTGCACTTCCTGTGAATCAGATGATGAACACTACACACACTTCCTGTTCACTACAGTCAGACCAGTCACCCAACTATCATTCACTCCATCCATCCATCCATCCATCTATCATCCCAGCATCCCTCAATCCATCCATCTATCCATCTTTTATCCATCTAGCATCCTTCCATCCATCCATCCATCCATCTTCTATACATCCATCCACCCATATATCTATCCATCTTCTATTCATCCATCCATCCATCTATCCATATTCTATCCATCCATCCATCTATCCATCTTCTATTCATCCATCCATCCATCTATCCATCTAACATCCCTCCATCGATCCATCTTCTATCCGTCCATCCATCCATCCATCTTCTATTCACCCATCCATCCATCCATCTATCCATCTAACATTCCTCCATCTATCCATCTTCTATCCATCTAACATTCCTCCATCGATCCATCTTCTACCCATCCATCCAACATCCCAGCATCCCTTCATCCATCCATTTTCTATCCATCCATCCATCTAGCATCCCTCCATTTATTCATACATCATCTACCTATCTAGCATCCCCATCTATCTATCAATCTTCTATCCATCCATTCATTCATCATCTATACATCCACCCACCATCTATCAATTCAATTATTTCATGGTTTCATCCATTCATCCATTTGTCCATCTACCTTCTATGCATCATCCATCCATCATCCATCTAACTTTTTATCATCTATCCTTTCTATCCATCCATCTAGCATCCCCATCTATCTATCAATCTTCCATCCATCCATCCATTCATCTATACATCCATCCACCATCTATCAATCTTTTCATCTATCATCCATTTTTCCGTCTACCTTCTATCCATCATCCATTTATCTTTTCATCTTCTATCCATCCATCATATATCCATCCATCTTTCATCCCTCCATTTATCTATCCATTCTATCCATCCATTATCCATCTATTCATTCACCATCTCTCTCCATCCATCTATATATTTTTCCATTATCCTTCTATCCATCATCCATGTTTTATCTAGCATCCCTCCATCTATTCATCTTTTATCCATCTCTAAATCTGCCCATCCATCCATCATCCATCCACCCTCCATCTAACATCCCTCTATCAATTCAATCTATCCATCATCTCTCTATCCGTACACCATCTAATCATCCCCCCATCTTCTGTCCAGCATCCCTCCATCTCTCTGTCTGTATTAGTTCAGTCTTTGATCAGAAGCTCATTTCTCCGTGTTCTGTTCATCAGAGCAGCAGCTCCATCTCTTCTGAGCGACCCCGCAATTAAAACCTGTGATTGGTGCAATTAGCCGAACATTACCCCGGACTCACTGATAATTGAATTAAGAGGGCTTTAGGTTAATCAGACACAGATGAATTATTTCACAAAGGTTAATAGAATCAATAACTTTTGTTCTGGAATCATTTAGTCATTCGCTAATCGCCTACATGATGTTCAGCTGTAAATCCGGCGAAAGAAGAAGAAGGTCAAACTCCTACACTGAGAAGAAACCAGAATAAACCTGTTTCTGGGGGAAGATATTCTCTTTTAATAAAATTACCTAAAAAAAAAGAAAAAGATTCTAATATGATAATTATATATATATATCTAAATCAAATAATATAAAATAAATATCTAAAATAAATAAATTAATTAAATTAAAATATATACAGTTTATATGCATGTTAACAATAAAATATTAATTATAAATAAATTAATACAAAATAACAAATGTCGTTTTTCTCCCGTGTTGAAGTAATGTTTCTAAGTTTAAGGTGTTACTACACAACTACAGACACTGTTGGGATCAGACGCATCAAATATTAATAACGGAGCGAGAGGCGAGTGATGGGATGTTTAATGAGGAGCAGAACAAAGAGCAGATCTGGAGCGTCAGCAGAGAATAACTCAGCTGCTAAAGAGCAGAACAAGGCTTTTCTGAAGATTTACTGCCGACTTAAAGGCCAGCCATTACTTTACTGATATGACACTGACCGCTGTGATCTCCAGACCTTCAGCTGAACCGCAGACACACACACACACACACATACACACACACACAGCCGTACAATCATCATCATCTTCAGAACTAGGCTTTATTTTTCAGAAACAAGCTGTGAATGTGACTCAAACACTTTCTGCAGATTTATTCCTAGCACTCGGTGTATGTATGTGTCTCTCATTAACACATATTATGAATATGAATATCATGCTTATGAATATTCACATAGAGTCCCAAAGTCTGACATCACCAGCAGAATGTGTCTATTCAGCACTGTTCTATTCATAATCACAAGTGTATATGGCTTTTTACAATGATACAATGTAATATTTCTTCTAACATGAACATGTTATATTAATATATTTTACTACATATATTTTAATAATAAAATAGTAATATAAAAATAGTTTTTCAGCTCTAAAGGATATTTAATTTAAATAAAGAATAAATAAACAAACAAACAAACAAATAAAAGTAGTAGTTCTAACTTTTCTAAATTCTAGCACAAATTTGATCAAAGAAATCACATAACCAACCAAATAAATAAACTCTGTACAATTTACTTCACATGGTTTTAGACATTTTTAGTGTAATATATAAAAAAATGTGTTTTGTAGCTTTAATTGACATAAAAAATTAACTAACAAACTAAATAAAAACATAAAAATAAATAAATAAATAGGTTTTAGTGATTATTATTCATAACCTTTCACAATTCTAAAACTGTGTTTTTCCAGCTTTAATTAAGATGAATAAATATTGAATTAAACATGTTTTAGTGCTTTATATGCATATAAACGTACCCTATTCTTCAGTGTCACACCAGTAATAATGACTGCTGTTTGTAGTTAGTATTAGAGTAAGCGGCTTTGTTTCCAGACGTGTTGATTTTCTCAAATGCACGAAATCTTCCTCTGGTTCCAGCTGCTGCATTCTTGGCCTCCAGGATCAGAGACCTTACAAACTCATCCTTTAATTAACGAGGAGGAAGCTGAAGCCATGGCAACCGGAAGCTGCTGGAGCGCTATGTGAGCGCAGCTCGTTAGAAACAAGTAATCAGTGCACGGACAACACAACCTGCATCCACAACACACACAGAGAGAGAGAGAGAGAGAGAGAGAGGGGGAGGGAGGGAGAGAGAGAGAGAGAGAGGGAGAGAGAGGGAGGGAGAGAGAGAGAGAGGGAGAGAGAGAGAGAGAGAGAAATACATCTCCGTCTGAGTGTGATGTATGTGTGAAGTTAAGGCCGAGCGCTGGATGTATTGATCAGACTCGTGTGTCCAGCAGATTTAACAGCATCTCTAAAGATCCCTGATTTACTCCCTCTTTCATAAAGCTGCCAGATTTACACCTGCTGAGGATCAGAGCAAAGACAGACATTCACTTTCAGGAACACGTACAGGCCGAGAATCAGAGGACGAGAAAAAAATAAAATAAAATCAGAACAAACATAAAAAATACAAATAAAATAAATGTTTTCCTATTATGTACAGTACTATGGTAAAAAGTACTCATTGGAAAATTGGTATGAACATAACGTCACACAAATGTTCCATTTATTTTAAATTTTACATTTATTGGATTTTTTTTTTTTTTTCAAATAATAAGATATTTAAAAAATAAAGAAAAAAAATCTATATTTTTTGCATAAATTTTTTTTTTTATTAAAAAAGTACTATGTACACATTCATTGAGATAATACTTACATAAAATAAATTATTTTTTTACATTATAAAAGTAATGAGAATTTGGGGTAACGTGAATTTTTTTATACATATAAAGTTTTATTTTTTTTAAAAGTACTCATTGGTCAGTTGGTGTGAACAAGGTCACACACGTTTTATTAAAATTATGCTTTAAAAAAATACAGGGTTAGAGAAATGAAAATTTAGGGTAAATGTGATTTAAAAATGTATTATAAAAAAGCACAATAAAAAAAAAAAAGTAAATATTGAATCTTTTTGCATTATAGTAAAAAATAATTTGAGGTAAAATATTATTTTTTATAAATAATTATTTTATGTAAAAAAAAATGTAATTTACATTTTATTAAATGTAAAAATACAGAAAAAAAAATATATATATATATACATATATATACACAATATATAAAAAAAAATATATAAAAAATAATAATAATAAAATACTGGTTCTAAAACTAGGCCTCATTTTCTTTCTTTTTGAGGTGAATATGATCTGAAGTTGAGAATCACCTAAAAAGTCATAAATTCTATAAAGACAAAATGCTGTTATGATTTCAAGAGAAGCTAATAAAAATCAACTTTGGAATAAAATATCCTAAAGTGACAGAAAAGATCATAAAAGGAGGATCAGGGGCTGTAAAACCATCCTGCTGTTCTTTAAGAGGAACCGGGGAAATCAAAAGAGGATAAAGATTTCTTAGCATGTAATCCACGCAATAATAAAAGCTGCTTTCCGTCATCATCAGCGATGCGCAGAGATACGCAGAGACTCTCCTGAGACACGGCTCTGACCCAAGCCTCCAGAAGAAACAACAGCAGAAGAAGAAGAGAGCAGCTGCCCCGAGGGACGGGAGCGAGAACAATCCCATCGTCTCCAGAAATAGAGGAGAGCCGGAGGAGCGTTCCTCATGAAAACCTGTGGGGGCGACGGCCGAAACAAGCAGCGTTCACACTGATCCCCTTACACTATTGTGCCAGACTTCAGAAGACATCTCAACACACGCTCGCATTCAGTTCAGTCCTACGCACTCGCATTCATGACCGCGTCACACATCTGCCGTTTAATCTCACCTCGTGTTTTCATGTTTACACGCAGAAGATATAAAGGCAAAGCTGCTGTGACCAATTCCTGCCAAAACAGACACCATGATACTCACGAAGCCACGCACATCTTCAGTCGAAGTAATGCATAGAATAAAACATCTTATATGTCCGTGACAATACATATACTGCATTAAATTAAATTAAATTAAATTAAATTAAATTAAAAAAGCATTTAGGGTAAAATGCTAATATTTTATAAATTAAATTAAATTAAATTAAAATGTGTGTCTACACATTTTCTATATAATCAATAATAAATTAAAAATAATAATTATATATATATATATATATATATATATATATATATATATATATATATATATATATATATATATATATATATATATATAATTTAAGGTAAAATGTGATGTTTTTTATAATTTTTTTCTTTTGTTTCATTTACTACTTAGATTATAGTCACAATCATTTCCATTTACAAACTAAAATACTATAAAATGTTATTCAATTAAAAAGTAATCTAATACTAAATAATAATAATAATCTAAATTAATTGTAATTGTAGTAATTACAGTAATAGGAAAAAATAAATATAATTAAATTAGACACTATTTTTGCATTACAGTAAAAAAATTTAAGTAAAACTTTATACAATTTAATTAAAATTTTATTGAAGAGTAAATCAAAACAAAATTCTTGTGAAATAAAAATAATAATAATAATAGTAATAATTGTAATTACAGTAATGGGAAAACAGAAACACACACAAACATACATATATGCATACACACACATCAAAAGCTGATAGTGATGAAAATCACACTGAATTAAGATGTGTGTTTTTCAGTCACACACGCTTGTATTGAACGCTCTCTCGAAGCGATCGAATCACATTTATGATGAGGAGGAAACATCTGCTGTTTAACCTGACATTTACACGCATCGGATATAAAGACACCTCGGCTCAAACCAGCTGTGACCAATTTCTGCCAGAATAGAGCAGGAATGTGAAAGCGTTTAAAAACACATTTCTATTTTCACCCAGCTGTGCCACTTTGTTCGGCGCTTTCCTAATTTCCCCCCGGCTTCACCTGAACACCGTCTCAGTCTCAGGATCTCTGTCGGAAACATACAGCCGCTGTGCTTCGCTCTCAATAACGTCACACTGATTCTCAGACGCTGAGATACTCATTACACAACACATTCTTATTTCAAATTATACTTTTATTTATTTACTTATGCATGCACGCATACACGCATGCAAGTAAGTAATGAAAATTTGGGGTAAAATGCAATTTTGCATAATTTAAAAAATATATTTTAGTATTTTAGGACATTTAAAAATTAAATGATACTAAAAAATTGTAAAAGCATTACAGTAAAGATTATTTGTTTATTTATGCATGCAAGTAATGGAAATTTGGGGTAAAATGCAATTTTTTACACATTTTTTAAATTAGTTGATTTTTTAGTACATTTAAAAGTTAAATGATACAAAAATTAATAATAAAAGCGTTATAGTAAAGATTATTTATTTATTAAGTAATGGTTATTTGGGGTAAAATGCAATTTTTAAAAAATATTTAGTATTTCAGTCCATTTTAAAATTAAATTACACAAAAATAATAAAAAAATACTAATAGTAAAACCATTAAAGATAATTTATTTATGCATGGATGCAACTAATGGAAATTTGCCTTTAAAATGCAATTTAAAACCAAAATATTTTAGTATTTTAGTACATTTTTTAATTAAATGATAAAAAAATAAAAAAGCATTACAGTAAAGATTATTTATTTATGCATGCAAGTAATGGAAATTTGTGGTTAAATGTTATTTTTTTATATTTAATTTTTCAGTATATTTTACAATGAAATGATACAAAACTAAATAAAATAAAATAAAAACAATAAAGATTATTTATTTATTTATGCATTAAAGTATTTCATAAAATATTATTATAACAAAAAAAAACATTCTGAGGAAGAACAAGACTTTTTTTGCACTGAAGATATGAATATAATTATTAATTAAACAATTTCTTTGTTGAATTTCTAACGAAAATAATCATATTGTGATACTGATTTTGGACCAGCATTATTTTATTATTTGAAATACATTTTATATTTGTAGTTATCATTGTATTTTTTATTTATACATTTTTATTTAGCTCTGAGTTATTGTTGATTGATGCTAAAGCGTGAAGCGGCAGATATTCAGCGCCGGACTGAAGCACCCAAAGCCAAATCTCCTTCTTAATGTGTGAAATCACGCTCCCCGCCGCTAAACAAAACCCACCCTTACCCCGTAATTAAGGAGACGTGTGTTTCATTAAGACCTGCCGGAGCGCATTAAGATGATCGGCTGTTTTCTCTCCTGAAGCTGAATCATGCATGAAGAAGAAGTGAAGAAGAGAAAGTGTTTCTGGACCGAAGACGACTCGTGAGACGCTTCTAACGCATCTTTTGTCGCCCGTCTGTCCTCCTCCATTAAAACGCCCTCGGACAACAACATCGTCTGAATATTTCACCCTGAAGTCAGAAGTGCAAAAACAGACGCGTGGTTTATTCATGCTTCCATCATTCATTCATCGAGCTTCCTGCTGGAAATAAAGCAAGGGATGAAGACTGTGACTCTAAAGTTACATGAACGTTCCTCACACTTCACTTTAAGACTGTTCTCTTTCTTTAACTTTAACTTTTGTTATGCACCTTTTCTAAATGCACTAAAAGTGTTCGTGACCCGCTGGTGTCTCTGGATCTTAATGGAGGCTTTTAAACACCGCAGGAACAGACTCACATACGGTCAGCTGATCTCACATCATACGTGTTCTCAGTCACACGCTTCAGTCATCCTCCCGCTCTGTGTGTGAGTGTGTGTGTGAGTGTGTGTGAGTGTGTGTGTGTGTGTGTGTGTGTGAGTGTGTGTGAGTGTGTGTGTGTGGGAGTGTGTGTGTGTGTGTGTGTGTGTGTGTGAGTGTGTGTGTGTGCACTTACTTATATCACTTTTGGGTACATTCACCAGAATACACACCAGTAAACTGAGGACCACCCAAAAAATTGAGGACATTTTGTATGTCCTCATTTGTTTGACTATACAGTGGCATTCAGCATGCTCTAAAATGGTTTCCAGGCTTAAAATCTCACTTGTCCCAAAAAATCACTTTTAAGTGATTTGTGTACCTGAAGTGTGTATGCCCCCCCACTAAAGTGTGTATAACACAGCGCCCTCTAGGAGTACTGCACTTCCGGAAAAGATACACACTTTGGGGATTCTGGCCAATCAGAGCGCAGGAAGCCGCTATGGGAGCGGGACTTGGTGATCTGACCAATCAGAGGCCAATACGTCATCAATAAAGATGGCGGAGGCAAAAAACATGTTGATTGTGAATGAATTGACAGATAATCCACATTAAATTACAGATAAATTCCCAATAATTAGTATTAAATAAGATTAGACCAATATGCATTGAGCAGCAGGAGCTCTCGCGATTCATATTAGCATGTTTTACAACTTTTAATCCTCGCGTTTTTCTCTCGCATCAGAGTCTGCTCCGTGTGCGTGTGTAAAGATCGCGCTGCCCCGCGTCACCATGACTACAGCACTTACATCGGATATTAATGCTGTAGGAACGAGTTTGACGCGGGAAGGGACAGACACATTACATCATGTGAATTTGAAAAGTAACATATTTCCTTCCAAAAGCGGAGGGGCAACTGTTTAAATCTGTTATTGTGGGTGTGGTGATATACATCTGAGTTTATTCAATAAAAATATACAAGCAATTAAAATATGTGAAAACAGGCAGATTCGCTTGCTTTTATAAGTGATGTTATTTGTTTTAAGTGTTTTCTCCAACTTTGCGTCCTGCCATTTCCCTGACAGCGCAGCCAGGCCCCTCCCCCACCCAGAGCACGCGCGTCTGTAACCAGAGCAACACATTCACTTACAGCAAACAAGCAAACATTCTCTTTATGTTATATAATATTATATTATTTTATATTACATTATATATTATATTAATTATATTACATTACATTATATTCCTTCATTTATTATATAATTATATTATATGACATTACATTGCATTATATTACTTTATATTATATTATATTTTTATATAGAGGAAAGAAGGTACAGCAAACATCTTTTTATTTTATATTCTATTAATTATATTTGAAGTTTTTCTTAGTCGCTTTGGGGCATTTCTCAGATCACGACTAAAATTCTTATTCAACCTCCACGTTATCTACTTACTTGTGCACCTCATAAAAGCAATTGCTCATCATTTGAACAAATTACAAATGCAACTGATTATGTACACGTTTTATCTGTTTCTTACATTATCAATTGCTTATGCCATGTTGATCAAAATGTATGGTTCTCTGCTGAATACTCCCAAGTCTTACTCCCCAAAACATCTAGGTATTAATTCATTAAGTCATTAAATGCAGAATAGTAGTTGTCATAAACTGTCAAGCAAATTTTCTATACACTTCTATTAGACATTTTTGTCCTGAATTGTTGAATTGCAGAGGTGAATTCTGATTTTCACTAATGAAGGGGAATGTAAAGCATTCGATCATCCAATAATCCACCAGTTCCCTAAAATAGCTCAGAGTGCATCTCATTAAGCTTCATCTGAGAAGCATACAGACAGAGCACAACACAACACAGTGTTACACACTCTGGCAATTTAAGAACAACAAGGTACAAACAGGGTGAACAGCATGGAAGAAGAAGTAAGTATGTGTGGTGGAAGAATACAGAGGTAAAACAGAGGAAGAGGTAAAAGAGGACAAGATTCTGAAGAAATAAGGGCCACTATCATGTTCTCAATATCATGACCTTATGGCCGAAGCGGGTCAAAAGGTGAGCTGAATGTTGGGAGAACAACCGTGTGTGTCCTTAGTCATTAAAACATTTGAACAGGTGTGCTTCTTCTTCTTTTATTGGCGGTTGGCATACCAATTTGGTGCATTACCGCCACCAACTGTTTGGGGTGTGGAGCTTCAATGCGGATTTCTACTAATATGTATTGAAAAAAAATATATAATAATAATAATTATATATATATATATATATATATATATATATATATATATATATATATATATATATATATATATTCTTGGTTATTCTTAAATTCGATTAAATAAGTCTGTTTCTTTAAGGTATCTCATGCTGGCCATGCTGATGATTTTGATGCAGAAAAGGAAAATAAACCCTCTACTGATAAATGTGTGTAACCTAATTCTTTAACTTGTTCTAACAGCATGATTCGTTCTGTTCTGTATGCTTCACATTCTATTAATATATGCTCTACCGTTTCTCTCCCCCCACAATTAATGCATAGTCCTTGAACAGGTGTGCAATCACACAGTGTTCACTATACTGTAGTCGTGCAATACAGCATATTTACATTATATATTACAGCAGTCTACTTGCATTTTACATTGGCAACTCCGGTCCTGGAGGGCCACTGTCCTGCAGAGTTTAGCTCCAGCCCAGATAAAAACTCACCTGCCTGTATATATCTAGTAATCCTGAAAACATTGATTGCCTTGTTCATGTGTGTTTAATTAGGGATGGAGCTCAACTCTGCAGGACAGTGGCCCTCCAGGACCGAAGTTGCCTATCCCAGAGGCATAATGTAAAAAACACTTATACAAAGTATACAGGTGCTGGTCATATGATTAGAATATCATCAAAAAGTTGATTTATTTCACTAATTCCATTCAAAAAGTGAAACTTCTATATTATATTCATTCATTACACACAGACTGATATATTTCAAATGTTTATTTCTTTTAATTTTGATGATTATAACTGACAACTAAGGAAAATCCCAAATTAGAATTTTGTGAAAAGGTTCAATATTGAAGACACCTGGTGCCACACTCTAATCAGTTAATTAACTCAAAACACCTGCAAAGCCTTTAAATGGTCTCTCAGTAGTTCTGTAGGCTACACAATCATGGGGAAGACTGCTGACCTGACAGTTGTCCAAAAGATGACCACACCTTGCACAAGGAGGGCAAGACACAAAAGGTCATTGCTAAATAGGCTGGCTGTTCACAGAGCTCTGTGTCCCGGCACATTAATAGAGAGGCGAAGGGAAGGAAAAGATGTGGTAGAAAAAAGTGTACAAGCAATAGAGCTGGTAAGTCCCGCCCCTTCCGTAAAACCCAGCTGGACCTTAAAGTTGAAAAACCGTCAATGCAAGTGAATGGGAGAAAATAATTATTTTCTGGTCCCGTTTGAATTGTGCCATGAATGTGAACAGTGACAGTATATGGTATGATTTATCGGCTAGCAGTTGTGGAAAAGACATAACGAGAAAGACTACATGTCGCCTATGTGACGTCACCCCATAAAGTTGACTTACCTGTGGTTTTCGCCAACCTCAAAGATTTTGTCCTCTCCCTGAAAGAAGGTGGTGAAGTGCACCAAAGACACAGCCATGTTTAGCGGGATCCGTGAGCTAGAGCCATGTGCTAGTGTTGTTGACGTTTCAAACATGTCGAAAGCAGCAAAGAGTTGTAGTCCACAAAGTGCTGTCACAAAAGGTCTACCCCTATCAAACTTCTACCTGCTAAATTGTAACATTCTTCACATGAAAGATTATATAAAAAATTCACAGACAACATATGTTCACATTCATGTCACAATTCAAACGGGACCAGAAAATAATAATTTTCTCCCATTAATGAAATTAATCCCATTTGCATTGACAGTTTTTCAACTTTGAGGTCCAGTGGGGTTTTACGGAGGGGGCGGGACTTACCAGCTCTATAGGGATAACCACATCCTGGAGAGGATAGTGAAACAAAACCCATTCAAAACTGTGGGGGAGATTCACAAAGAGTGGACTGCAGCTGGAGTCAGTGCTTCAAGAACCACCACGCACAGACATATGCAAGACATGGGTTTCAGCTTCGCATTCCTGGTGTCAAGCCACTCTTGAACAAGACACAGCGTCAGAAGCGTCTCACCTGGGCTAAAGACAAAAAGGACTGGACTGCTGCTGAGTGGTCCAAAGTTATGTTCTCTAATGAAAGTAACTTTTGCATTTCCTTTGGAAACCAAGGTCCCAGAGTCTGGAGGAAGAATGGAGAGGCACACAATCCACGTTGCTTGAAGTCCAGTGTAAAGTTTCCACAGTCAGTGATGGTTTGCCAAGTCATCTGCTGGTGTTGGTCCACTGTGTTTTCTGAGGTCCAAGGTCAACGCAGCCGTATACCAGGAAGTTTTAGAGCACTTCATGCTTCCTGCTGCTGATCAACTTTATGGAGATGCAGATTTCATTTTCCAACAGGATGTGGCACCAGCACACACTGCCAAAGCAGTACCTGATTTAAGGGCCATTGTATCCCTGTTCTTAATTGGCCAGCAAACTTGTCTTCTATGGGGTATTGTGAAGAGGAAGATGTGACATGTCAGACCCAGGAATGCAGAAGAGCTGAAGGCCACTATCAGAGACACCTGGTCTCTCATAACACCTGAGCAGTGCCACAGACTGATCGACTCCATGCCACGCCGCATTGCTGCAGTCATTCAGACAAAAGAGACACAACTAAGTATTGAGTGCTGTACATGCTCATACTTTTCATGCTCATACCTTTCAGTTGGCCAGCATTTCTAAAAATCCTTTCTTTGTATTGGTCTTAAGTAATATTCAAATTTTCTGAGATACTGAATTTGGGATTTTACGTAGTTGTCAGTTATAATCATCAAAATTAAAAGAGACATATTTGAAATATATCAGTCTGTGTGTAATGAATGAATATAATATACAAGTTTCACTTTTTGAATGATAGTTCACTGTTATATTGACAAAATGACAAAGCATTTTGACTATCATGTTTGTAAACAATGACACAAGGACTTGTCATTCTGATGGCACTGATGTTCATTGATATTGTATTAAGGATATTGAGCAAGTTACAGGCTTTGTTTTTGTCTGGGTTTGTACCAATTGTTTTGAAAAATGCACTCACTGGTTTGCAAATCTTAAGAATTATTCAAGAAATGATATATATATATATATATATATATATATATATATATATATATATGAGAGAGAGAGAGAGAGAGAGAGAGAGAGAGAGAGAGAGAGAGAGAGAGCAGTTATAGTCATACAAAAGAACAAAAAGTGTTTAAAAGAATCATGAATTAAGCTGGCACGTTTAAATGTTTGTTAACATATTTATTTGTTCTTACTTTGATTTTATAGCCCTAGCCCTAGCCCTAGCCCTAGCTGAGATCTGCTTCTGCTGCTCATACTGTGATCAGCCGCCCTTCCCCCACAGCACTCTCTGATCGCGCGCGCGCCCTTCCCCCACAGCACTGTCTCTGACTGACTCGCTGCAGATGAGATGCTTGCATATCAGCCCTGCTGTGGGTTTGCAGACTTCAATTGACTGTTTTGATTAATAAATGCTATTACAGTTTTTTTTCAATCGCTTACAAGCGCTTACCCATACTTTAGATACTTTTTCTAAATTCTTAACACAGACTCACACCTACAAAACACAATTGGCCAAATGGATAATTTTCTTCTCGAAAACACATTTTGTTAAATATATACTAAATCTTCATTTCAAAATAGAACACATCTTTCTGTCAACACACCAACTTTACCAAAACACTGGAAATCTGACTCAAAATTAAATTATTCTGTCAAAGAATAACACTTGTTTTCACCTCACAAGGTACATGCAGTCAATCAAAGTACACCAGGTTTCAAAATACTGGCTAATGTTGACATTACAAAAACTGCATAGACTTTTATGTTTCAGTTTTACAGGTATTTGCATGCAAAACATGCAATTCACTGTTTTACACTAAATTTCTTGGTTAGGAACTGTATGTCCAAATGTACAGTAATGTTCACATTCAAAAGCATTCCAGTAAAAAGCTATTTTTTTCCTTTACTGTTTACTGCAGGAGGTACAGTAGAAACACGGTATGATAGAACAGAAAAGCTTTGAGAGTATTGCATACAGTGAACAGAATATCCATCTCACTGCTCCTGCTCTTCTCACTGGCCCCTTGCTCTTACTCTTCCTCGTCCATACATTACAGTGTTTGTCTTTTTCTGTTTCCAAAAATATCACTCTTCAAAGTCCTCCTTTTACTGTATTGTATAAGTGTCAATGTAATAGAAAAAAAAATAACCCCTGCGATTGAGTCTAAGCCAGATTGGAATCAGCTGTGGTTGGCCCAATTTACACAACATAAATCAGCTAAGATAAATTGTTTTTGAACTGATATCATTGCAAAGGCAGAGGTTTTTATACTGTATCTAAGGTTTGGAACATTGTTTTTGCTATTGTGGGATGTTGTGTGTTAACATTTGTAAATGCTACAAAAACGATCCATAATTTTGTTGGGAGGTATAGCTTGTCTGTTCAGAAAATGTAAGCATTGTGGAAATGTGTTCAATGACTCCATATTGTGTGAAAACGACATGAAATGTGTGAATGGTATGGCCACAATAGACAGATGCTGTGCTAATTGTGTTTAGAGTTTTGAAAATATGACAACTGCTTGGACAAATACTTGTTAGCGACTGAAAACAACTGTAATAGAAAATAAGATGTCTGTTCAAGAGATCTAGGTTGCTCATTTAGACAGTTGTGAGCTCTTGTTTACAGCAGACCTGCACGTTTTGAATATTCATATTTGTAATCCTCTTAAAAGCTTTATGATGTGGTGTTATTTCAGAAAATTAAGTACACGTTGGGTACATTTTTTTTACAAACCAGTGCACTTACTGGTTTGAAAATCTTAAGAATGATTCAAGAAATTATATATCTATGTATCTCTCTCTCTCTCTCTCTCTCTCTATATATATATATATATAGAGAGAGAGAGAGAGAGAGAGAGAGAGAAAAGGTTATAGTCATACAAAAGAACAAAAGTGTTTAAAAGAATCATGAATTAAGCTGGCACGTTTAAATGTTTGTTTACAGATTTATTAGTTCTTACTTTGATTTTCAACTATAGCCCTAGCTGAGATCTGCTTCTGCTGCTCATACTGTGATCAGCCGCCCTTCCCCCACAGCACTCTCTGATCGCGCGCGCGCCCTTCCCCCACAGCACTGTCTCTGACTGACTCGCTGCAGATGAGATGAATGAATGAACTAACAAAAGTCTTGTGAGCTCTAGTTTACAGCAGACCTGCACGTTTTGAATATTCTTATTTGTAATTCTCTTAAAAACTTTATGATGTGGTGTTATTTTATAAAAATAAGTGCACATCGGGTACTTTTTGCTCTTTTAAACCAGTGCATGTACGGACATGCGCACTGGTTCGTAGTTTGAGGTGGGTGCTCGGTTAAAAAGTGATCATGTGCTCTGTCCACTAGAAAGACTAACTTCATCACATTTTTTTTTTAAGTTTGAAGAAACAGTACTGTGGTTAAAACAAATATCATTGCCACCAGATAATTTTCTATTAGGCCAAATAAATGTAGTCACAATTTCAACGTGAAATCCAAATACGTAACTACGTCATTTACGCAAGTCAGCGACGGTGGTGTTTTCCCGGGAAATGCAGACACGTGACGATGGAACGCGCGAGGCAGACGACAAACAACCCACCAGGAGGAAAGGTGAGATCAAGACGTCCTGAAAATGCATGATAACTAAATACATTGTGTAATATGAAATATAGTACGATGTATGTTTATTTTAGTGGTTTAATTATTTTTTGTAATAGGGTTTTATTTACTTCTCGATTGTATTTGAGTTTGCTTCTAAGCCTGTCTCATTTGATGATTTGTTGCAATAATGAAAACAAATTGTATATATAAAATTGACTATTAAATATAATTTTGTTATTTTTCATATAATAGTACTTTAGGTTCTACAAAGTAATCAAGACAACCGAGTCAGTGATAGTTTACTAAATCATTGTTTTTCTCAAAAGTGTTGTAAAATATCAACAGTAATTTGAAATAATTCATTCTCATTTTTTAATATCATTATTTTATATATTATATTTTATGTAATACATTATTACATTATTTGCCCCCGAATTGGTTTTTTAGTGGAATGTTTTATTTTAATAATTTATCTTCACTGAGATTTTTTTGCACAATGACCATGAATTGATACTTTATAATATTTGTATTTTGTTTCAAGCTCCAAAGCAGACAAAAAGCACATTAAAAATAGTCCATATAAATCTAGCTGGTTATTGACTGAAAATCTCCCATATACTTTAGCTCTTAAATCAAATATAGATTGACATCAGTTGTGGTTACAAGACACACAAGAACCAATGGTTTTTGGCATTAATGACATTTCCATTAAAAAAAAAAAAAATATAATATAAAGATTTGTTCCACAGAAAAACACAACACCGGTTTGGATATGAGGGTTAGTATGTTAATTATGTGTGTTTTTGGTGAACAATTCCAGTAAGATCAACAGGATTTTTTAAAATATGCTTGTTTATTTCATTAATCTTATATTTATTTGTATTTATTTTTTCCAGTCATTTCAAGAAAGAAAGTC
The DNA here is from genome assembly GCF_023724105.1 of Carassius gibelio. NCBI lineage: Eukaryota > Metazoa > Chordata > Actinopteri > Cypriniformes > Cyprinidae > Carassius > Carassius gibelio. The sequence continues at coordinate 1,111,108 of NC_068419.1, read as the reverse complement.
GCCATGCTGGGAAATAAAAGACGTAGGAAACCTCTGCAGGATGCTGAGCATCACATTACCTGTAAAACTGACAAGCCTGGGCTTCGAGAGCAGTTCATCAGCAAATATAAAGGCAAGTATAAATGACTAAGCAGTTTAGTAACTAATAACTAGGGCTGGGGGATATGGCAAAAAAGTTATCACGATAATTGTTTTATATTAGTCGATATCGACACAATAAATGTCAAATCTTTATTTCTTTCAAGTTTAAAGGCAGATATTTGCTCCTAAGTGAAAGTTGTAGAAACCAGAGCATTAATTGTGGTTTTAAACTACTCTTTATTGTCAGAACATATCATGACAAACACTTGCCAAACAGGTGAACATTTCACAAATCTGAGGTAGAACATTCAAACATTTGTTATTTTTCCTTAACAAAATAAATATATTTATTGGAAAATGTATTTCTTAGTTCCTGGATGTGCTAATGGGGGATATTGTTTCAAGTCTTGAAACAGGTTTGTGTTGCCTGACTTTGATGGCACGGATCTTCAGCACAGTTTACAGTGCAGGCAGCAATATTAATATTAGATATATTTTGTCTCAAAATGCATATTTGACAATGATTTGCAGCAGTATTAGATTCAGTTAGGAGCAGATTTACTATGTAAAATTTATGTTCATTAACAAAAACAGTAACATCTTTTAAAACGACCTCAATTTTATTTGGTAAAATGTAATATTCTGACTGTTTGAGTTTTATTAAAATTAACCATTGGTCATCCAGTATCATGCATTTAGATCATGATAACCACAAAACCAAATACTGTAACTATTTTATTAATCCTTTAATACATTGTCTACATTACAGTTTTTTTCAATCGCTAACAAGCGCTTAACCATACTTCAGATACTTTTTCTAAACTCTTAACACAGACTAACACCTACAAAACACAATTGGCCAAATGGATAATTTTTTTCTCAAAAACACATTTTGTTAAATTTATACTAAATCTTCATTTCAAAATAGAACACATCTTTCTCTGCACACACCAACTTTACCAAAACACTGGAAATCTGACTCAAAATTAAATTATTCTGTCAAAGAATAACACTTGTTTTCACCTCAAAAGGTACATGCAGTCAATCAAAGTACACCAGGTTTCAAAATACTGGATATTGTTGATATTACAAAAACTGGACTTTTCAGTCTCAGTTTTACAGGTATTTGCATGCAAAACATGCAATTCACTGTTTTACACTAAATTTCTTGGTTAGGAACTGTATGTCCAAATGTACAGTAATGTTCACATTCAAAAGCATTCCAGTAAAAAACTATTTTTCCTTTACTGTTTACTGCAGGAGGTACAGTAGAAACACGGTATGATAGAACAGAAAAGGTTTGACAGTATTGCTTACAGTGAACAAAATATCCATGAAACACATAAGAGCATTCTGAACAAAAAAACAACAACAGCAAAAAGCCCAGATAAAAAAAGGAGGGGGGGGGGTAAAATAAAAACAATCTCTCACTGCTCCTCTCACTGCTCCTGCTCCCCTCACTGCTCCTCTCACTGCTCCTGCTCCCGCTCCTCTCACTGCTCCTGCTCCCCTCACTGCTCCTCTCACTGCTCCTGCTCCCGCTCCCCTCACTGCTCCTGCTCCTCTCACTGCTCCTCTCACTGCTCCTGCTCCTCTCACTGCTCCTGCTCCCGCTCCTCTCACTGCTCCTCTCACTGCTCCTGCTCCCCTCACTGCTCCTCTCACTGCTCCTGCTCCCGCTCCCCTCACTGCTCCTCTCACTGCTCCTGCTCCTCTCACTGCTCCTCTCACTGCTCCTGCTCCTCTCACTGCTCCTCTCACTGCTCCTGCTCCTCTCACTGCTCATCTCACTGCTACTGCTCCTCTCACTGATCCTCTCACTGCTCCTGCTCCCGCTCCCCTCACTGCTCCTCTCACTGCTCCTGCTCCTCTCACTGCTCCTCTCACTGCTCCTGCTCCTCTCACTGCTCCTCTCACTGCTCCCGCTCCCCTCACTGCTCCTCTCACTGCTCCTGCTCCCCTCACTGCTCCTCTCACTGCTCCTGCTCCCGCTCCCCTCACTGCTCCTCTCACTGCTCCTGCTCCTCTCACTGCTCCTCTCACTGCTCCTGCTCCTCTCACTGCTCCTGCTCCTCTCACTGCTCCTGCTCCCCTCACTGCTCCTCTCACAGCTCATGCTCCTCTCACTGCTCCTGCTCCTGCTCCTGCTCCTCTCACTGCATCTCTCACTGCTCCTGCTCCCCTCACTGCTCCTCTCACTGCTCCTGCTCCTCTCACTGCTCCTGCTCCCGCTCCTCTCACTGCTCCTCTCACTGCTCCTGCTCCCCTCACTGCTCCTCTCACTGCTCCTGCTCCCGCTCCCCTCACTGCTCCTCTCACTGCTCCTGCTCCTCTCACTGCTCCTCTCACTGCTCCTGCTCCTCTCACTGCTCCTGCTCCTCTCACTGCTCCTGCTCCCCTCACTGCTCCTCTCACAGCTCATGCTCCTCTCACTGCTCCTGCTCCTGCTCCTCTCACTGCATCTCTCACTGCTCCTGCTCCCGCTCCCCTCACTGCTTCTCTCACTGCTCCTGCTCCCGCTCCTCTCACTGCTCCTGCTCCCCTCACTGCTCCTCTCACTGCTCCTGCTCCCGCTCCTCTCACTGCTCCCCTCACTGCTCCTGCTCCCACTCCTCTCACTGCTCCTGCTCCCCTCACTGCTCCTCTCACAGCTCATGCTCCTCTCACTGCTCCTGCTCCTGCTCCCCTCACTGCTCCTCTCACTGCTCCCGCTCCCCTCACTGCTCCTCTCACAGCTCATGCTCCTCTCACTGCTCCTGCTCCTGCTCCTCTCACTGCATCTCTCACTGCTCCGGCTCCTCTCACTGCTCCGGCTCCTCTCACTGCATCTCTCACTGCTCCTGCTCCTCTCACTGCTCCGGCTCCTCTCACTGCATCTCTCACTGCTCCTGCTCCTCTCACTGTTCACTGCTCCTGCTCCTCTCACTGCATCTCTCACTGCTCCTCTCACTGCATCTCTCACTGCTCCTGCTCCTCTCACTGCTCCTCTCACTGTTCACTGCTCCTCTCACTGCTCCTCTCACTGCTCCTCTCACTGCATCTCTCACTGCTCCTGCTCCTCTCACTGCATCTCTCACTGCTCCTGCTCCTCTCACTGCTCCTGCTCTTCTCACTGTTCACTGCTCCTGCTCCTCTCACTGCTCCTCTCACTGTTCACTGCTCCTGCATCTCTCACTGCATCTCTCACTGCATCTCTCACTGCTCCTCTCACTGCTCCTCTCACTGCATCTCTCACTGCTCCTGCTCCTCTCACTGCATCTCTCACTGCATCTCTCACTGCTCCTGCTCCTCTCATTGCTCCTGCTTCTCTCACTGCATCTCTCACTGCATCTCTCACTGCATCTCTCACTGCTCCTCTCACTGTTCAATGCTCCCGCTCCTCTCACTGCTCCTGCTCCTCTCACTGCATCTCTCACTGCTCCTGCTCCTCTCACTGTTCACTGCTCCTGCTCCTCTCACTGGGCCCTTGCTCTTACTCTTCCTCGTCCATACATTAGTGTTTGTCTTTTTCTGTTTCTGTTTCCAAAAATATCACTCTTCAAAGTCCTCCTTTTAAGGCTGGTTCACACGGCAGGATAATTGGGCCGATTTTAGCCCCGATTCAGCCCTTCCGACAATCTTAGGATGCTCCGATTATCGTAAAATAATCTGATCAAATATTCCTGCCGTGTGTGGTGTGTTAAGACTAATCTCCTCTGCTCGGAAGAATGTCGGGACCGCTCCGATCTCAAATCGGGGATATCCAACATGTTGGATTTATTTTGCCCGATTTCTTCTCGTGTGTGGTGTCCCCCGAGGACAAACAATCACGCAGCCTGTGGACTGTGGCGTGTAGCCAATCAGAACGCGAGGTGACGAGGCAGTGATAGTACCGGGAAACAAAATCAAAACAGCCGGCGTATATAATATAACAAATACAAATAAAGTCGATGGGCATAACTACATCCACAACTGCAGTCCACCAGAGTACATGGAAACTAATATATGAACGTTTATTTCAACGGTTATTAATCTGTGTAGTACGTAACAACATTTCTATGAGATAAAACAACAACTTATCTCCATATCATGATATAGCAAGTATAGTCCATGCTCGCGTCGTCTCCACCTCTTTGACCATCGCCTTTTCTTATTTTTCTTATGTTTTTTTCCCCGTTAAAAACAAAGCACAAACTATGGCCACTGCATCCTCTTCGTCCGCCATGATTGTTTACTCTAAAGTCACGTTTGATCTCGAGGGATTTTGCGAGATTTCCCGTCTGACCTGGGAATGCTCGGGAGTCAAATCGGTTCGTGTGTGATGTGTTGATATTATCCATAATTTTGTTGGGAGGTATAGCTTGTCTGTTCAGAAAATGTAAGCATTGTGGAAATGTGTTCAATGACTCCATATTGTGTAAAAACGACATGAAATGTGTGAATGGTATGGCCACAATAGACAGATGCTGTGCTAATTGTGTTTAGAGTTTTGAAAATATGACAACTGCTTGGACAAATACTTGTTTGCGACTGAAAATAAAGCGGATAAACGGTCCGTGTGGCGCGCGGGTCAAATGAGTTCGGTTCCGCTTTTGGCGCATAAACATTATCGAACATTTATCGAACTCTGGATATCGTTTTATCGAGAAATTATATCATGATAATTATCATTATCATTTTATCGCCCAGCCCTAGTAATAATGTTAATCTACAAAACTGAGAATTTAATGTAAGGCAAGTCATATGGTTGTTAGGCCACAAGTTAAACAGTACTTTATAAATATATATATTTTTTATTGTGCAGTCCAGATTCCTGAATAGAGTTCTGCTGGCATGAGCCCTAACTTTACGTACACACAGCCGCCGACTTGAGCTGCAAAGAAGCTCTGGCCGCCCTGTCAAGGACGCTTGTCAAAAAGTACGGGGAAGCTTGTTGACGCTTTGGCCGCTCTGACATAGCATGGAGAAGTGTCACAACATAAAATGTAATAAACAGAAAAAACAAGCAATACACTGAAGAAACCTTTTATAATGACAGAATTATTATAACCGTTTTGGTCACATTTGTTTGGGAAGAAAAGAATAATTAGCTATTATTGTTATATTAATATTATATTTACTTTAATGTAATTGGTCAAATTGGTGTTACCGTGAGCAAATTAATTGCATTCCCGCTTAAAACGAGCGCTCGTAAATATTTCAAATAAGTTGAGCTCATTCTCAAATGTGTATCACTGTCGGATAATCGTGAAGTTGTTGTGTTTGGTGCTGCTTGAGAAGACATCGGACTCGGAGATTTTGGGTTCATGAAACCCTCCAGGGCCGTTATCAATTCAGAGAGTATCACCGGCTGGTGCAGCAGCTGCGGCTCGATGACGAGAGGTACGTCCAGCGGAACTTCAGGCTGGACACAGTTTGATAGCGTGTTGATAGAACTAATGTTTTGGTAGGAACGAAAGTTTACATTGTATGTTTCTCCGGAATCAGCCAGCGCGAAGGACGTCTATATTCCGATTGGTTGCTGGCGTTTTGCTGCTGCTTGCCGCTGAACATAGCTCATTACCATAAAGTTGAGCTACTTCAACTTTCAGATTGACGCTCTAGTCGCTCAAAACGCCATGCCAAGGAATTTGACGCTCCTTGCAGCTGAGAGAAGCCAGCTTCCATTGAAAATGAATGACTTCCGGTAACTTTGGAAGCTCAAGTCGGCGGAGGTGTGTACGTCGTACAGTAAAACAAAGCAGTTGCATTTTTGCACTTCTGGTTCCATCAACCCAAAGTCAATGTTTATTTGCACATACATAACCCAATTATGCATAATAAGCCAACAGTTCTGGTGGTCATGTAAACGCAGACTAAGGTAATCATAAACGGCATAAGCATAAACCAATCGACACAGCTAGATTTTGTCTATGTTGTTCCAAACCCGTAAAACCTTCGTTCATCTTCGGAACACAGATTAAGATATTTTTGATGAAATCTGAGAGCTGGATCACTCCTCCATAGGCTTCCAAGGGACTGAAACTTGTTGGCCCAGAAAAGTTATCAAAGAGATCGTTAATATAGTCCAAGTGACTACAGTGGCTCAGTCTTAAGTATATTAAGCGACGAGAATACTTTTTGTGTGCAAAAAACAACAAAAATAATGACTTTATTCCACTATTCATTTCCTTCTCTTTGGGCCACGAGTGAGTTCACGTAGTAAAACTGCGCAGTGGGTCTGTGTTACACGTCACCACGTAGGCTCACTATTGGCCGACGCTGGTCATGTGTGTGATGCGTGTGACGTGCAACACAGACGCACTGCACAGTTTTACTACGTGAACTCACTCGTGGCCCAGAGAGAAGGAAATGAATAGTGGAATAAAGTCATTATTTTTATTTATTTTTTGCACACAAAAAGTATTCTCGTCGCTTGATATACTTAAGACTGAGCCACTGTAGTCACTTGGACTATATTAATGATCTCTTTGATAACTTTTGTGGGCCAACAAGTTTCAGTCCCTTGGAAGTCTATGGAGGAGTGATCCAGCTCTCAGATTTCATCAAAAATATCTTAATTTGTGTTCTGAAGATGAACGAAGGTTTTACGGGTTTGGAACAACATGAGGGTGAGTAATTACTGAAAGAAATTTCATTTTTGGGTAAACTATCCCTTTAACCTGTGTTCTGTGGCTTATTGAAGTGAGCATGTGTGATGTGTGACAGGAAAGTGTCCTTATTGTGGATTTAAGCACATCCAGAGAGAGCAAGCGTTTTCTCTACCCAAGAAACTCTTAAAATGTGTTCTCATCTCATGCAGAGGTGGTACAGTCAAAATCCTGCATCCGATACTGGATGAGAGGAGAATATGAGTCTGTAAGATTCCCACTGATATTCTGGAATACTCTTGGGCTTTATTTAACATCACAAGTGACATGACATATGAAATACACAAAGTCAGATACACATATGGTTTGCTTTTGACGTCATTAACCTGATTTACTTATAAAGGCACACAATCAGTCAAACATACATTACAAGAATGTAGAAACATTATATATATTACACAAGGATATGGATTTTCTATAGGGTTCTAAAATCCTATAAGGTTTTTGTGGAGGGAACTAGGTGAGGTGAACTACCGGGTTGCCCTTCAAAAATACGTCATCACTGCGGCACTCTGTTCTAAACAATATATAGCCATGATCATATTGTTTGTGTAAGAAAATGTATGTAATTTTAACTGTATAATTTTAAGACTTAAAAGTATGAAAAGCAAAGCATGCTTTGAGATTAGCCTGGCTGACTATTTTCCTTCAGTAATTTCCCTTCTACGTCATATAATGTACATCATATGGTAGAGAACTTTTAGGAAGAATCAAAATAATATTTGACATTAAAGAAACTGAAGCTAATGTATTTCTCCTCTTCAGGGCGTGGAGTTTTCACCACTGGAGCTTTTTTCAGAGGTGATTTTGTTCTTGAATACAGAGGTGAACTTCTGAGTTCACAGGAGAGTCTGGACCGAACTGAACACTACACTGAAGCTGAGAACACGTTCCTGTTTGATTTTCAGTGGCATGGCAAAAATTGGTGGTGAGTACAGAACTGTTGGATTGATGTAGTAGGTATGCTAAAATATCTGGAACTGTAAGATACTTAGTTCATGCCTGTAGTTCTGTTCGCTCGTTTCTTTTGGTCCGGATACGCTTAGTGTTCAGATTGGCATTTCTATCGTTGAACCTAAGTTATGATTGACCGGTCTGTCCTTTTTAGGGTCACATATTCCTGTTTTTGGTTTATTTACATGTCTCTGGTCCATGTTATGTTCATATTTCATTTGAACTGCACCAGAGTTCATTTGGAAGCCAACTGAGACCCTTCTTTTCAGCGTCTCGGTCCGCTTGTTTGGTCGCACCAGGTTTCAAATAGCAGCTTTCACATTTATTCAGATGAACCACATTAACAGCCTAAAAAAACATGCCACATGTGAATACACCCTAATACTTCAAATTCACCATGAACTGACATAGAGTACGGAGTGTAGTTTCTTTGAGTCATCAAAAAAAATTCCCCCTGTATTCCCTAAAGAGAACAACATGGTAACTTTTAGATGCTTTTATCTGAGAGCTGTACATTACCATACATTGCAGTACACTATCATATAGATCAGTGGTTCTGAGACCCTCCTCTGCAGGTTCTGTATGTCTCCTTCACCTGATGCACTCAGATGAGTTCATAGAGCCATGTTCTGATGAAGAACTCCTCATCTCAATCAGGTGGATTAAAACACGAGACATACAGCATATGCAGAGCGGTGGGTTCCCAGGACTGGGGTTCAGAACCACTTGTAAAAATAACTGTACATGTTTAGCATATATACTAAGATTATAAGTATTGAGTGTTCATTTTATGTTTTTATAGCATGGATGCATCTAAAGAAGACTCGTCTTTGGGAAGACTTGCAAACGATGAGACCAGAAATCCTACTTGCAAAATGAGAACCGTTGAAGTGAGCAGAAAACCTCACCTGTGTCTGTTTGCTGTACGAGACATTCTACCAGGAGAGGAAATCACTTACAATTATGGAGACTCAGATTGGCCATGGCGAGTCAAGGTACTATCAATAAAATGCTAAAGAGATTGATCAGTAATTCATGATAATTTTTTACTCTAATTCTGATTAGTTACCATGTGATTGTGGTCTCATATTTCTCAAGCCTTTGAATAAAGCATCAGCAGAATCCACTGATAAAAAGCCAGTCAGCAGTTTGCGCCTGCATAAATCCGTAAGTCCACTTTAAAACATCTGTATCATTATTCTATATTATTGACTCTCTCAGCATAGAGTTGTGTGTGGAATGATATATAAAGTATAGGACAGCTAGAGGAATGAACATTAACAAGTTTTTTTGTCCTTTACAAATATTCTGATATTTTGATATTCATTGGTTTCTTTTCTGACATCTAGCCCCATTGTGCAGCTTCTGTTTCCTCTCCTGAACTGGACAAGGTAAACAGCAATGGTCCTCATAAGCAGTCAGGCAAATCAAGAACATCAAGGAATAAAACGGTAACCATCTTAAACATGCAACAACTATCTACTGATGTTTACTGCCAGCTAGTTAAAAATGCAATAAGTGATTTCTGAGAAACACTTAATATTTGAAATCGACACCCAAACAAACAGACCCCTCCCTTCATTGCTCCGCCCCCAAAATAATGAACACGCAACACAGTCAACCACTATTAGCTGGTGCTCAGGTGTTCAAATAGAAAATATCTTTATTGCTGGCAAACCATAGAATGGTTTGGTTTAAGTTGATTTGTAGGTGCATATCGACTTCATCCAGCACCCGTGTCATTTGAAATGTATTTATCTACTCACAATTAAAAAAAACAAACAAGAAATTATTTAACGCTGCAGTCCTAGTTTTTCGTCTTTGTCGCCATTTCTGTTCGAAATCTGCAATTGCAGTCATTCGTGGAACTATCAACTTTACATGGGTTGTGCTTTAACAGGGCACAGCGCGAATGAATCCAATGTTTTGAGGAGAACGCGCTGCTGTCAATCACATCGCGTCGGTGTGGGTACTGTCATTTGCAATGACAGATTATACTTTTTGGAAGTATGAGTCATGACCAACAGAAGAATGTTCACCGGAAAATGACACTGGAACAAGTAACATCCACTTTTGTTCTGACCAACTAAGGGTAAAAAAAGCTTTGCAGTGAATCGCGCTGATGAAAGGTGGGGTATGTGATTTGCAAAACGGCCGGCAGATTTTAAAATTACACAACTCAAATGGCCTTACCTTCTTTCCTTTGACTCCACCCATTCGAAGAACATGGACATGATGGGGGAGGGGGTATGGTACGACCGTTTGATTGACACAGTTACTGTCTAATGATTCTTGGTAGTTTTGGAAATGATTGGCTGGAGTTTTTCCGAGTCCTGCCCATTCCACAGATGATTAAATTGCCTAATTCTCATTTCAGTGCTTCTAACTCAGTGGCTGTAAGTGGGTTAGGAATAGGATTTCAAGTGATTTTGAAAAAATGGACAAAAAAGACAATTACATACCCCACCTTTAAATCTAACAATCGCTTATCAATAATCATATCACATCAAACCGTGCAAACTATACTTTGTTCTCAAATTGTTAATGTTAACAACATCAGCATTGTGTGACTACATTTAAGGCCCTTCAGATATTTATCCTTGTTTTCGTGTGGGCCAGGTGGCCAGTCTCTTTTTTTCTGTAGCCACTCCAAAGTCCAAGTCTTTTGCATTTTACAACGGGTGAATCTCAGTTGTCACTGGTGATTGTCGTTTGAACCTTTCTGGATCTGCCATCAAATTAATACGTTTAATTATATCAATTGCTGTGAGAAATGGATATAAATCTCCACCTCCAACATCCTCACACGCAATATATCCAATAAGCCGAAAATCCTTCTCTATGTGTACAGAAGTGACGTAATGACGCAAAAAATGCTTGAAATTCACGCGGAAATACACCAGTACCACTGGAATTAAAAATATTATTAAAAGCTTACTGTTTTGAATCAAGCTAAGGCAAGCAGATAGGAAATCAGGAAATTAATTATGTAGTGAACTAATCCTTTAACTAGTTATTGGTTCAGTGTTTTAATGTCTGAACCAATGTAACTATTAATGTGACTTTTGTCACAATTTGTATGTAAAGTTTGTATAAATGTTTGGTTAGAGTTTTTTATTTTATTAATGATCTTTGCTTTGAAATGTGCAAAACATGTTTGTTTATTTTTTGATCATCCTTACAGTGTGTTTGTTCTTGTCTTATATGGATGCCACAGTTTTCAATATTGTTAAAGTACATTTTATTCTTGTTTAAGCTAAATTCCTCTTATTACATCTGCAGAAGCAGTTCCAATCAAGACTGTTACAGTCATCCTCAGTCGCATCCACATCTGATGCACCCTCTTCATCGGCACCCTGTGCTTTGTTCACCTCTATAATGGCCTTATCAACCTCATGCCCTCCTGCCCTGTCCTCATCACCGTCAACACCACCTGCGCCACCCACGTCACCTTCAACCTCGCCTGTGCAGCCCTCATCACCTTCTCATGCGCAGCCCTCATCATCCTCGCCTGCGCAGCCCTCATCACCTTCTCATGCGCAGCCCTCATCATCCTCGCCTGCGCAGCCTTCATCACCTTCTCATGTGCAGCCCTCATCGCCTTCTCATGTGCAGCCCTCATCATCCTCATCCTCGCCTGCGCAGCCTTCATCACCTTCTCATGTGCAGCCCTCATCATCCTCATCCTCGCCTGCGCAGCCCTCATCGCCTTCTCATGTGCAGCCCTCATCATCCTCATCCTCGCCTGCGCAGCCCTCATCACCTTCTCATGTGCAGCCCTCATCACCTTCTCATGTGCAGCCCTCATCATCCTCATCCTCGCCTGTGCAGCCCTCATCACCTTCTCATGTGCAGCCCTCATCATCCTCATCCTCGCCTGTGCAGCCCTCATCACCTTCTCATGTGCAGCCCTCATCATCCTCATCCTCGCCTGCGCAGCCCTCATCGCCTTCTCATGTGCAGCCCTCATCATCCTCATCCTCGCCTGCGCAGCCCTCATCACCTTCTCATGTGCAGCCCTCATCATCCTCATCCTCGCCTGTGCAGCCCTCATCACCTTCTCATGTGCAGCCCTCATCGCCTTCTCATGTGCAGCCCTCATCATCCTCATCCTCGCCTGTGCAGCCCTCATCACCTTCTCATGTGCAGCCCTCATCATCCTCATCTTCTCCTGCTCCACCCTTATCTTCACCTTGTGCTGCATCAACACCTGTGGTTCACTCATCACAGGCGTCTGAGACCCTCTCATTAAGGAAGGTGGGTAGATTCATTTTTGGACTGGTAAATCTTACAATAAATTATATGAAATAAAATATTATTTATATTTGTTTGTATTTCTCCTCTTCCAGATATCCTCTTTAAGGCCATCAAGAAAAAGACAGGTATGTCACTTGCCATGTGATCATTTATACGCTCAATATTTTTTGCATAATTATGGCTTTGCTTGCCAGTATCGGCAAATGATGAAACGTAATGTTACATGATCCACTGCCATACCCACTATGCCCAAATACTACCTGTTCTATTAGATTCTGCCAGTGGTGTACTCGTGTGATCACTAAAATATATAATTGAAAAAAAAAAAAACATTTTGTACTATTTGAGTAAGTGTTAAATTCTCTCATTCAGTATTCAGGAAGTGCCGTCTGTGATACAGACTACAGCGATGTCACCGACTACAGCGATGTTGACTATATACCAAAAATCAGCTCAGATGATTCGGATGGTAGTTCTTCTGGACATGACATGGTCAAAAGTGCTTTGATACATCCAACATCTCCCAAAGAGGCAGGTAGTTTATCTGATCAATGTATGACCGCACCATCACCTAAAAAGATGAAATGCCAATCTAAAGAGACAAACACCTCGTCTGGTGATAAGACTTTTATTCAGTCAATGCCATCACCTAAGCAGGAACGCAAGACGTACAACAAAAAGCAGTATTGCCTTTATTGCTCTAAGCCATATTCAAAAATGGCCAGACACCTTGAATTTGTCCATCGCAACGAAGTGGGGGTTGTAAAGGCAGTAGCATTTCCAAAACATTCCAAAGAAAGACGAGTCCAGTTAAACCTCCTTAGAAAAAGGGGCAACTTTGCCCACAACACCGATGTGGTGAGACAAGGACATGGGGAGATGATTGCCTGCTACCGTCCAAAAAATAGTCAAAGAGCCAATGAATTTATTCACTGCATTTACTGCCAAGGGCTTTATAACAAGCGTAGCCTTTGGAAACATATCAAAAACTGTCCCCTGAAACCAAAAAATGAGGATGCCCAGGGCAGGAAAAGAGTTCGATCCCTGTGTGCTCTAAACACACCAGTGGGCTTAGAAGTGAGCAAAGGATTCAAGAAAGTACTCTCCTTTATGAACTATGATGAAGTTTCGCGTGTAGTTCATACTGACAGATGCATCATGCAGCTGGGGGAGCACATGTTCAACAGGATGGGGTCTGATGTGACCAAACATGACTACATCAGACAGAAGATGAGAGAAGTAGGCAGACTTCTTCTTGAAGCAAGGAAGATTACCCCACTGAGAACAATGGTAGACTTCATCATACCAACTAACTTCAAACATGTCATAGCAGCTGTTAAAGTTGTATCTGGCTATGATGAAGAGAAAAACTCCTACCGCATTCCTTCTTTAGCTCTCAAACTTGGGCATTCTTTAAACAAGATATCTAGCATTGTTGAGAGCAATGCCATGATGTATGGAGATCATGAGCGTGCTGAGTGTGCCCGAGACTTCAGGAAAATACACCAGGCAAGGTGGAATGAGTACATTTCTGCTGGTGCTATAACTACATTGAAAGAAGCCAAGTGGAACACACCACAGATCATTCCTTTCACTCAGGATGTCAAAGTCCTGCACACACATCTTGAAAAGAAACACAATGAGCTCCTAAGTAAGCTCAGATCTTGCCCTTCTGCTGACAGCTACGCTGCTCTAGCCAAGGTCACGCTGTCCCAGGTCATCCTGTTCAACCGAAGGAGAGAAGGTGAGGTATCCCGGATGCTTTTGTCAGCTTTTAAAAGCAGGGATTCTTCTGAGCTACACGAAGACATTGCCATCTGTCTGTCTGAGTTTGAGAGGAAGCTGTGTCTGCACTTCTCAAGAGTTGAGATCCGTGGTAAACGAGGGAGAAAGGTTCCTGTGCTCCTCAAGCCTTCCATGGTTTCTGCCATGGAGCTGCTTGTTGAAACGCGTGAGCTTTGTGGTGTTCCAGCAGAGAATCCCTTTATGTTTGCTAGATGTGGAGCAATGTCTGCCTACAGAGGAGGAGAGTGCATCAACAAAGCTGCTTGCGAATGTGGCATAAAGAACCCTGATGCACTGTCATCAACTAGGCTTAGGAAACACATAGCAACCATGTCTAAAATTCTTAACCTTAATGAGAATGAAGCAGACCAACTGGCTGATTTCCTTGGTCACGATATCCGAATCCACAGACAGTATTATCGGTTACCAGAGGGAACACTGCAGCTGGCAAAAATGAGTAAAGTCCTAATGGCCATGGAGAAAGGAACACTGTCTGACTACAAAGGAAAGAAACTTGATGACATTGAAATCGACCCAAATGGTATGAGTATACATGCTCTGTGTGTATCTGTGCTGTACATATTTACAAAACAATGTATATATTCATGTCACAGATACTAGGTATAAGCAATAAAGTGTTCATTTTTCGTTAATTAATTATTAAGAGCAACTTGAGGCCCAAGGTGATTCCATGTCAAGTGATGAGGAGGATTCCAGTGACCTCTCTCAGACACCAGCACCAGCACCAGTACAGACTGATCAACCTGTTCAATCTGAACAAGCTGTTTCACAGGAGGATCAAGGTAAGAAAAATCTCTACATTGCACAAACAATCAGTAATCAAATAAAACAGTAATCAAATAAACATGAATTAGCTCCATGCAGCAATATCCAGACAAATTAAAAAAAAATTATGCATTAGGACACAGTCTTGATTTGCTCTTTACTCACCGATTTAGTTGTAATGAGAATGTGTAATGAGAATTTACTTTTTAATTATTTCATAGGTTCTTCAAATGCTCCAAAAAAGAAATGGGAGGACAGTGAGGTAAAAGCAGTAGAGAGACACATGATGAGTTTCATCAAGACATGCAAAGTTCCTGGTAAGCAAGACTGTGAAAGATGCATTCACGCAGAGCCAGAAGCTTTGAAGCAGCGAACATGGACTGGTGTGAAAAATTATGTGCGGAACAGGATCACGACTCTTAAAAGAAAGGGTGGTTTGTAGGAAGGCACAAACACTTCAGCACTTTGCACATTATGCTCTTTTTGTAGGAAATGGAGCTAAATTAAAAGAAATGAGGATAAAGGTGTAGAAATATTTTGTGGATGGAATGAAACAGAATATAAAGTGAAAAGTTAGAGTATAAGAAGGTTAATGAAGAAGTAGAGGATAGTAAGAGTCAATTTTCTTTGTTCAGTTACAATATAGTTGGATGAAATGTCATGTTAAACTTTTTGATATTTCTGTCATAGAGGGAGGAGAGAATGTAAAGATGATAAAAAAGGGAAGAGTGAATAGCTGTGCTGGACATGGGCTGTGGCTGGATCTAACCGATTGGTGAGAGTTAATGTGTGCAGACGAGAGAAGCTGAAAACTGAGATGTGATGTCAGACACTTTCTGCTTCCCGTAGTGATGCAGAGCCAGAAGCTTTGAAGCAGGGAACATGGACTGGTGTGAAAAATTATGTGGGGAACAGGATCACGACTCCTAAAAGAAATGGTGGTTTGTAGGGAGGCACAAACACTTCAACACTTTGCACATTATGCTCTTTTCGTAAGAAATGGAGCTAAATTAAAAGAAATTAAGATAAAGGTGTAGACATTAAAATTAAGAGACGCTCGCGCTGTTTGCATACTTTACCACAGCTGAAGTAGAAAAAATGCATTATTTTCCAAATACACAGATATTTCGGAGACATTTTCATTCAATACATGCACTGCTTGATACAGTGTCTGTTTGTACAAGAATAAAGTTCAACATAAGCCTAAATACCAACGTAAAGAGGGAGGAGAGAATGTAAAGGGGACGTAAAGAGGGAGGAGAGAATGTAAAGGGGACGTAAAGAGGTAGGAGAGAATGTAAAGGGGACGTAAAGAGGTAGGAGAGAATGTAAAGGGGACGTAAAGTGGGAGGAGAGAATGTAAAGGGGACGTAAAGAGGGAGGAGAGAATGTAAAGGGGACGTAAAGTGGGAGGAGAGAATGTAAAGGGGACATAAAGAGGTAGGAGAGAATGTAAAGGGGACGTAAAGAGGTAGGAGAGAATGTAAAGGGGACGTAAAGTGGGAGGAGAGAATGTAAAGGGGACGTAAAGAGGTAGGAGAGAATGTAAAGGGGACGTAAAGTGGGAGGAGAGAATGTAAAGGGGACGTAAAGAGGGAGGAGAGAATGTAAAGGGGACGTAAAGAGGGAGGAGAGAATGTAAAGGGGACGTAAAGAGGGAGGAGAGAATGTAAAGGGGACGTAAAGAGGGAGGAGAGAATGTAACGGGGACGTAAAGTGGGAGGAGAGAATGTAACGGGGACGTAAAGAGGGAGGAGAGAATGTTAAGGGGACGTAAAGTGGGAGGAGAGAATGTAAAGGGAACGTAAAGAGGGAGGAGAGAATGTAAAGGGGACGTAAAGAGGGAGGAGAGAATGTAAAGGGGACGTAAAGTGGGAGGAGAGAATGTAACGGGGACGTAAAGAGGGAGGAGAGAATGTAAAGGGGACGTAAAGTGGGAGGAGAGAATGTAACGGGGACGTAATGAGGGAGGAGAGAATGTAAAGGGAATGTAAAGGACGTAAAGTAGGAGAGCATGTAAAGGGGACGTAAAGAGGGAGGGGAGAATGTAAAGGGGACGTAAAGAGGGAGGAGAGAATGTAAAGGGGACGTAAAGTGGGAGGAGAGAATGTAAAGGGGACGTAATGAGGGAGGAGAGAATGTAAAGGGAACGTAAAGGATGTAAAGTAGGAGAGCATGTAAAGGGGACGTAAAGAGGGAGGGGAGAATGTAAAGGGGACGTAAAGAGGGAGGGGAGAATGTAAAGGGGACGTAAAGAGGGAGGGGAGAATGTAAAGGGGATGTAAAGAGGGAGGGGAGAATTTAAAGAAGACGAAAGAGGGAGGGGAGAATGCAAAGGGAACGTAAAGAGGGAGGAGAGCATGTAAAGGGAACGTAAAGAGGGAGGAGAGAATGTAAAGGGGACGTAAAGAGGGAGGAGAGCATGTAAAGAGGGAGGAGAGCATGTAAAGAGGGAGGAGAGCATGTAAAGAGGGAGGAGAGCATGTAAAGGGTACGTAAAGAGGGAGGAGAGACAGCGACACCCATCCTGTGCCATAAGGCAACAGAGTACAACTAGAGTGATTGGAGAGCAGGAGGACTCAGATAGAGCAGATTCTCTAGAGCGACTCACGAGCTCTGATGATGACACAGCTAATCCACGATTGGCAGAGTACACTGCTTGACAACGATCACGTGTGTTTCATGTCTCTTCTCACACCTTCAGTTCCACTAAGGATCACATCTGTTCTTTATAACAGTAAAAGCTCTTTTCACATAGTTGCGATAAATGTTTATCAAAATAAAACAAATAAAACAATGTAGACCCCACTTCACTGGTATTTAGGCTTATTTTGAACTTTATTCTTGTACAAACAGTAGTGCATGTATTGAATGAAAATGTCTCTGAAATATCTGTATTTGGAAAATAATGCGTTTATTCCACTTCAGCTGTGGTAAAGTATGCAAACTTAGCCTGAGCATCACTACAGGAAGCAGAAAGTGTCTGACATCACATCTCAGTTTTCAGCTTCTCTCGTCTGCACACGGCAACTCTCACCAATCGGTTACATCCAGCCACAGCCCATGTCCAGCACAGCTAATATAAGGGAGGAATAGAGGCAGTAAATGTAAAGAGGATAAAGAGAGGGAGGAGTAAAGCGGGTAAAAAGAGTGAGGAGTAGAGTTAAAGAGGATAAAGAGAGGGAGGAGTAAAGAAGGTAAAAAAGAGGGAGGAGTAGAGTTAAAGAGGATAGAGAGAGGGAGGAGTGAAGAGGGAGGAGTAGAGTTAAAGAGGATAGAGAGGGAGGAGTAAAGAGGGTAAAAAGAGGGAGGAGTAGAGTTAAAGAGGGAGGAAGTAAAGGAGGAAGTAGAGAGATTTTGAAGAAGGGTGGATGGAGGAAGTACAGAGGATAGTTGGGCACTGAGAATCATTCCCACCTCCAAGTTAATTGATTTTTCATTGTTGTTCTTTAAAAAAAAAATTTTTTTTGAAGTTCTGTCATTAACTGCAATGTGCACTTTCAACACGATGTGTCCAAGACTGTTAATATTAAAGAGTCATTTAATCGGAGTGTGTGTGTCACTCGAGTCCCCAAAGAGTCATTTAATCGGAGTGTGTGTGTCACTCGAGTCCCCAAAGAGTCATTTAATCGGAGTGTGTGTGTCACTCGAGTCCCCAAAGAGTCATTTAATCGGAGTGTGTGTGTCACTAGAGTCCCCAAAGGGTCATTTAATCGGAGTGTGTGTCACCTGAGTCCCCAATGAGTCGTTCAATTGGAGTGTGTGTGTCACTAGAGTCCCCAAAGGGTCATTTAATCGGAGTGTGTGTGTGTCACTCGAGTCCCCAAAGGGTTA
The DNA here is from genome assembly GCF_023724105.1 of Carassius gibelio. Taxonomy (NCBI): domain Eukaryota; kingdom Metazoa; phylum Chordata; class Actinopteri; order Cypriniformes; family Cyprinidae; genus Carassius; species Carassius gibelio. Next base: position 1,092,782 of record NC_068419.1, on the reverse strand, counting down.
TTTAATCGGAGTGTGTGTGTCACTCGAGTCCCCAAAGGGTCATTTAATCGGAATGTGTGTGTGTCACTAGAGTCCCCAAAGGGTCATTTAATCGGAGTGTGTGTGTCACTAGAGTCCCCAAAGGGTCATTTAATCGGAATGTGTGTGTGTCGCTAGAGTCCCCAAAGGGTCATTTAATCGGAGTGTGTATCACTATTTTTATTTGTATAGAGTTTTTTTGACAATTACTACACTTTACAGAGGAACATGCCTAATGTCTTAAAACCCCAGTGTGTAGCCAAAGATGACTCTGGTGAGGAAATCTCCTTAAGATGTTTTTGTGATAATGATTAGTTTACAGTCGATGCTAAATTAACTAGAGGGATGCAGATTCGGTCAGTGAAAGGTTCTCTGCCATGAAGTGAAGTCAGTTTTATTTCTATAGCGCATGATACAATACAGATGGTTTCAAAGGAGCTTCACACACATACAATAACTTGCAAATGTCAACAATTATGAAATGACTAATGTAGAGCTGTTTTGCAGTTGAAATTAAAGACAATAGTGTTGTTATTCAGCTCAATTCTGTTCATCTTTTGCTTCTGATAGTCAATCAGTCAAGTCAATAACATTTCTGAATGTTAATTGTCATTCCCCAACTGAGCAGCCAAAGGCACTTGATCTCAAGCTACAAATCAGACAAAACATGTAGGCTACCCATTTACAGTGATCTTGCTGAAAAGAAGAAACCCAGTTTACTCTCTCACACCTGTATCTTTGCACTAGCTTGATTTCACTGTCCAGTATTGGAACTTTGAATTGTAATATTCTACTTCTGTCTTCTTAGGATAAATAATATATACCATCTCAACAATGTCCTGAAAGTATGACTTGATCAGAGTTTGTGTTTAATGTCCCCAAAAGCGACATATAAAATAATGTCCCTAAAGTGAAGGTAAAATGTCAGGTCTTTAAGGAAGGCTTTTATTGATAAAATCAAGTGATATTTGTGATGACAGCTTCTCCAGAAGTGCAGTCATATCTTTCTTTAGTCTCTAGACCCTTCAGAAAGGGGTGTCCCTAAAGGTAGGGTTTCCAGTCATACGTCCTCACATTGTGGTTAAGTAGGTATGTGTGTGTGTGAGTGTGTGTGTGAGTGTGTGTGTGTGTGTGTGTGAGTGTGTGTGTGTGGGAGTGTGTGTGTGTGTGTGTGTGTGTGAGTGTGAGTGTGTGTGTGTGTGTGTGTGTGTGAGAGAGAGAGAGAGTGAGTGTGTGTGTGTGTGTGTGTGTGTGAGAGAGAGAGAGTGTGTGTGTGTGTGTGTGTGAGAGAGAGAGAGAGAGTGAGTGTGTGTGTGTGTGTATGTGTGTGTGTGTGTGTGAGAGAGAGAGAGTGTGTGTGTGTGTGTGTGTGTGTGAGAGAGAGAGAGAGAGTGAGTGTGTGTGTGTGTGTGTGTGTGTGTGTGTGTGTGTGAGTGTATGTGAGAGAGAGAGAGAGAGAGCGAGTGTGTTTATGTGTGTGTGTGTCTGTGTGTGCGAGTGTGTGCGTGTGTGTGTGTGTGTGTGTGTGTGTGTGTGTGTGCTCACCTGACCGGTGCTCCGCGGCTCCGTGCTGGTTTCAGTAGAACAGTCACTGTGCTGTCGGTTTGATTCAGTGGCGTCTCCTGCTCGTATCCCGGCATCTGCGGCGCTGTGATGATTGACAGGTGACATATGAGCACATCACACACACACACACACACACACTCACACACACAGGGTCTTACGGGAGATCTTGGTGGTGAACTGTGTGATGGTGGGGGGTCCGTATCCTTTGACGGTGCTGGCTCTGATGGTGAAGGAGTACGTGGATCCGGGATACAGAGCCGTGAAGACGTGAGACGTCTCGTTACTGAGCTTCAGCACCTTCCCGCTCTGATTGGACAGATTAAACGCCGGGTCGAAGGAGCTGACGGCCTTGTAGAAGACCTGCACACACACACACACTAGTACTCTAATACAATATGAATATTATTTAACTTTATTTTAAATATTGAGTAATTATTTCTAAAGTAAATAAGTAAAGGTTTGTGGATCGCTGATGTGAAGTGATCAGGTGTGTGTCTGGAGCTCCAGAACGCTGTAAAACTTTCAGATTTGTGTTTGTGGGTCTGATCTTTTATTACGATGGAGGAGCCTCACTTTTGTTCTCGTTCCCTCTCTTCTGCTGGAGCAGGACCCGGATGAGAGCACTTCTAATGTAACTAGATGAAGAGTAGCAGAGCGGCTTGATGTGAATAACGCCGCTCTATTCCCCGTCACAAAGAGAGCAGCGATGGGACTCATCCGCTGAGAAATACCAACAGGCTCTCTGCTATTAGTCTAAGACAGGTAGATGGACCGACACCTGCGCTGATCCGCACGGGAAAACCACTCCGGAATATTTCTGAGAGATAACAGTGCACAGACAATTCAGCAAGAAGGAGCTGTTTGGCACCAATGCACAGAAAACAGAGCACTGCTTAAACATCCAGTTCAAGCCAAAGATGCAAAAGTACACAATACTCGACCATCATTCACATGTGTGTCTGTTTAGTTTAGTTTAGTTATTTTGGCTAATTTGATGATGATTTCAGCTACTTCTGAACATATTTACCATCTGGTACCAAAAGGAATTGCTAAATAATGTCTATAGTTTGAGCATGTTTCAAACACTCTCAAAATTAAGTGTTTTTCCTCACCAGCTAAATCATTTCAAACAGAAAACAAGATTATTTTGCTTGTTTCCAAGTAGGAAGTGAACTGGGGTACGGAGAAAAAAGCAGGATTAATAAAAAATAAAATATTACTCTAAATAAATAAATATGATGTTTTATTACATGCAGTTAATAAATAAATATATTAAAAGAAATCAAAATAAACTAAAATAAAAATAAACGAAAGGACGTGTGTGCGTATTAAAATAAATAAATAATAATACAAATTATATTAAATATTATATCAAATTATATTAAAATAAATAAATACCCCTAACAAAAGTTCTAATTCTTTTTATAAACTGAATATATATAGTTTATATATAAATTGGCTTTTTATCCATGAAATTATAGAACTGTCTAACATCAGGGTTATCATTGGTTAATAAATCTAAAAACATTAAAATATTAAAAAATATATATATTAGAAAAACTAATAAAAATTATGAAAACACACAATAAGATGACAAAAACATTAATACAATTTTATATGAACATGGAAAATCTAAAAATGAAAACTAATTTAAAATGAAACATTTTTATTTCAAGTAATTGCCACATTTTTATTTTTTTTTATTTTGGAAATGATATAGATGCATTAAAAACAAATAAATAAATAAAAACAAAAACATAGCAAACTGTGAAGGAAAACCTTCAATAAAATTTAAAATGAAAATAAAAACTAGTCAATAAAAACTCCAATGATGATAAAAAACCCTGACTGACACGAGGATGATGTTAGCTGGGGGTCCATGTCCCATAAAGGACTGAAAACCCCTGGGTTTAAATCAGTTCTCCAAAACCCAGCAGATTTCCTCTCAACTGATGCAGAACCTGACACGAGACAAACACAAGTGTGTGCAATGGAGGCCTGACCCCGGATCAGCACATTTATCATCATCACATCATTACTGTGTTTCAGAGCAAAGCACTTAACCCAGAATGCACTGGGGCGACTCGCTGTCACTGCAATTACTGCACAAAGCCAAGCCCATCCAGTGACAGAACACACACCTGCATCGCTCCAACCCTGCAGAAACCAAACCAACATCACAGATCACAGCCCTGACACTTCCCTGAAGACGAGCGCGACGACAGAACGTGAATCTGACAGCTTAATTGCTCGCATTTCCACAAATGAAGTTCTGCAACAATGAGTCTTTTGTGCGGCGCTTTGTTCCGAGTTTCCAGAATGAGTCACGCGCTTCAGAAATCATCACAAAACTCAGCGTGTTTCAATAACTGACGACGCTCAAACACATTTCCCTTCACAATGCTGTGCACTGTGAGTCTCTGAGGACCTTGCATTACACAGACACAAGTTTAGTCACTTCTGAATGGGTGCCGTCAGAACGAGAGTCTGATAAAAACATCCCAATAATCCACAGCACTCCAGTCCATCAGTGAACATCTGGAGAAGACAAAACCTGAAACACATCCAGCATTAAGATGATTTTAACTCAAACACATAGAGTCTATAATCCAGAATAACACTTCCTCCAGTGAAAAAGTGTTCTGGTCTGAATCAGGAGAGAAATCTGCACAGATCAAGCAGCGTTTAAACAGATCTAAACTAATCTGTGAGAGACAACAGCAGATGATGAAGTTTATCAATGGAGGAAGTGTTATTATGATTATAGACTCTATGTGTTTGACTCTCATTCTGACGGCACCCATTCACTGCAGAGCATCCATTGATGAGACACTGATGCAGTGCTAGATTTCTACAAACCTGATGAAGAAACAAACTCATCCTGATCTCTGATGAACTGAAAGTGAACACCTTTTTCATTTTTTGGTGACAACACTCAGACCAGAGTTTCATTATTGTGTTGAACACAAAAGAAAATATTTTGAAGAATTTTGAAGAACTGAATAGTTGTTTGTCCTCAGTGACTTGCATAGGAAGTCAATGGGTACCGTCAAGTGTTTGATTGGCAGCATTCTTCCAAATATCTTCTATGTTCAACATAAGAAAGAAACTCATTCATGACGACACTAGACGAACTATCTTTATAAGTTACAAAAACTTTATTTCTGATTGTTCAAAATCCCCCCCCAAAAAAAAAAAAAATGTGAAAGTTTTATGAACATTAAGGGAACATTCCATGACTTTTCAAACGTTATAGGAACGTTACTTTTGAATATTCTCAGAACATTCCGAAACAAGTAGCAACATTTAAAACAAAAAGAATGTTAGGTGAATGTTACAGTGTTCAGAGAGTAATGTTCCCATAGCGACCGCATGGAATGGAATGTTCCCCTAATGCTCCCTTTCACCAGAAAACACTTCTAAACCCTTTACACATTCAGATGTGTGTCCTGCAGCACAGAAGCAGTCATCAGTGTCACAGACGAGTATTTGGAGAAATACACAACAATACACTGTATGAGTCACAATTATACATTTCTCTTTTATGACAAAAATCATTAAGATATGAAGTAAAGATCATGTTCATGAAGATATTTAGTAAATCTCCTACTGTAAATATATCAGAACTTAATGTTAGATTAGTAATATGCATTGCTAAGAACTTCATCTGAACAACTTTAAAGATGATTTTCTCAATATTTAGATTTTTTTGCTCCCTCAGATTCCAGATTTACAAATAGTTGTATCTCAGACAGATATTGTCTTCTCCGAACAAACCACACATCACTGGAGAGATGATTTATTCAGCTTCAGACGATGCATACATTTTCCTATCTTTGTGTAAATGTTGCTAGACTGTATTAGTGTCAGCTGGTGTGGGATTACTCTGGGCTCTTCTGACCTGAACGGCGTCTAGCTCCATCAGAAAGCAGCGCTGCTAATAGATCATGTTCACACACTCGCTCCTTCAGATCTAAAGGTTATTCCTCTAGATTGATTAGTCAATTAAGAGCACGCAGAATGAGATACGGAGGAAGACGAATGCTGAAGGAACGCTGACTCACTTCGTACTGTTTGATGATGCCGTACGTCTGGAGCGGTTCTCTCCATCGGAGCGAGATCTTCTCCTCGTACGTGCTTCCTTGGATGGACTCCTGCGGAACGGCGCTGGGAACTGGAGACACCAGAAAACACAAGAAATGAAGAAAAGAGCAAATGGCAGGAGTGTGCTGATCAGAGCCGTATTGATCTGAATAGACTCTGATGTGATTTAAATCAATGTTCTCTTGTATTCAGTGTGTGATCCTCGCAGGAGAAGGATTATTCTTCTGTTCAGTTTGCTGCTCCTTGACCTGTGAGCATCTCTCCAGAGTCCAGCTTCAGCCCTGACCGCAGCTCGCTGTGGAAACACATGCTATTGTCCAGGAGAAATAACACACTTGACCCCAAGCCATTCCTGAATGCAAATGGAATTAAGTTCAACACTGATGACCTTCTTCATAGTGGGAAAAAGGTTTATTAAAAACTCATTTAAAAAAATGTAATCAATTAAACTAGAAAAATGTCTGAGGCCAAAGCCAAATCAAACATTTTATAATAGTCCATTTTTATCATATGGATATTTTATGTTTGCAAGAAAATATATAAATTAAACTATGTGTGCGGCTGCAGCCAAATCATTAAAAAATTAAATAAAAATTTACATTTGATATTATTTAATAAAAATAAAATGTTTTATAAAACACAATATAAAATTTATATGAATTTATGAATGAAACATATAAACTTAGAGTTATAATAATAATAATAATTTTTTTTTTAAATTAAAACGTTTTGTCATTTTTGTCTGAAGCTACAGCAAATCATAAAACACACACACACACAGACACACACACACAGACACATATATGTATATAAGTAGTATTTTTATTTATTTTTTTCAGTTTTATCACAAACATCAATGTTTATCATATGGACTCTTAATGTAAACTTAAGATAAATGTTTTTATTCTTAAGATTTTTTTGTTTTGTTTTGTTAAAGGGGATTTTTAAATGAAACAACAATGTGGACTCTTATTATATTATTAAAATGAATGTTTTTGTTTTCAGCAGTAGTTTAATAAGTCTGATGCTTGCAGCCAGATCCTAGAAGCAGCAGTAAAGCACATGGTGTGTGTTGTGTGTGTAGTGTGTGTAGTGTGTGTAGTGTGTGGATGTCTCTGAGCTCGTGTGGTCACTGACCGTCCTCATCGGTCAGCACGCGCAGCTCCTGGCTCTCTCTGACTCCCTCGCGGTTGCGCAGCAGCAGGCGGATGCTGACGTTGGTGTACGGAGGAAGGCTGCGGATGGTGTGCTGCGGCGCGGCGCTCAGAGGATCGTAGCACGTCTCCTCGCGCGTCTCCTCTTTACCGTTAGCCGTGTAGCGGTACTGCACCGTCAGGTTGTAGCTGTAGCAGCGCGTCACGTTGTATCCGAACGGCTCCCAGCGCACCGTCAGCTGCTTGGACTTGATGTCCACCACCTGCAGCCGCCGAGGACCGTGCATGGGATCTGAGACACAGGAGAACCGCACGCACTGCGCTTAACACAAGCCTACAACACTTCAGATGAAAGAAAACATCATTTATCAGATGCATTTGAGGTTTCATGTCATTTTAAGTGAGTTTTACCAAATCCTAAAAGCAGCACTAAAACACGTGTTCTGTTTTATTTTAGAATTTTACAGAAATTCTAAAATAAATGAAAAAAAAAACTAAATATATTGTCCACAATCATCTTCAAGGGCTGTGCATGTGATCTGCACAACGCAAGAGAAACAGAGAACACATGAAAAACACACGATGCATTAAATTCACAAGAGGAAAAAATATATGCAAAAAAAAAGAAATATTAAATACAAAAAAAAATGTCATTCTAAATCTTCATTGTTTTGGCATGAGATCTAAAATACAGTGGGGAAAAAAATATTAACGCATTTTATGATACTATTTGCTATTATTGCTTTTTTTCATGAGATTTTTTTTTTTTTTTGCATTATAGTTTTTTTATGGTGTTGTTATTTGTTTATCTATTTATTTTTTTCAATTATATAGATTTTTTTCTTTCTTTTTTTCAATGCAATTAATCGCCTTCAAAATAAACGTTTTTGTTTACATAATAAATAAAAACAGCACACACGCATATATTATGTAAACAAACAAAACTGTTATTTCTGATGTGATTAATGGTGATTTATAGTTTGACCGCACTACACACACACACACACTCACACACACACACACACACACACACTCACACACACTCACACACACTCACACACACACACACACACACACACACACACACACACACACACTCACACACACACACACACACACTCACACACACACACTCACACACACACACACACTCACACACACACACACACACACACACACACACACACACACACACACACACACACACACACACACACACACACACACTCACACACACACACACACACACTCACACACACACACTCACACACACACACACACACTCACACACACACACACACACACACTCACACACACACACACTCACACACTCACACACTCACACACTCACACACACACACTCACACACACACACACACACGTAGATCCAGTTTCTGCTCTGTTCCCTCAGGAGCACCAGCTCTGTAATACCATCAGTTTCCATTCTGAGTTCAATCTGAGCAGCATTTCAGAGCAATTCAGTGTTTCACACACACACACACACACACCGGCTAGCCCCAGACAGGCAATCTGACGCTCCTGATGAGGAACAGGGAAGCTTAACCTGCTCCGTTCCCACAAAATTGTGTTTTACAGAGCCCGGAGCAATCCAGACGGACCGATCACACACAGAACTATTCATAGCAGGCTTTCTGCAGTCCTTTAATACCTTTCTACACTATAAAACCTGCTTTTACGTTACTCTAACTCATAAAATAAAGTTAACGAAACTTATTTTATAAGCTGCACAAGGTTCAACTCCTATTTGAGCCAGTTTCATGTAATTTAGGTTGAAATGACTTAAAGAGATACTTCAACAAGACAGCAATGTGTGTTTTACAGAGTAAGACTAAGACAAGAGAAGGAATATGATCTCTAAATATGGATGAAAAATGAGTGCTGTCAAATGATTAATCAAAATAATTCATAATGTGTTTTTATGTATTGTGTATATTTATTATGCATATAAATACAAATACGTACATGCATGTATACATGTAAGAAAATTGTGTTTATTAATATAGTTTTATATAATATAAATAGTTTAATAAATAAGTTTAAATGGATTGTTATTTTCACACTTTATATGAAATATATTTTCAAAAACATGTTTTACTCTAAAATCTAATCATGTTTTGTTCCAAATTTGTAGCTGATATCCTATTTTTTGTGTGTTCACAAAATCCTGATAAAAAATAAATAAATGTAAAAATTTTAAATTAAATTAAATAAAAACTACATATATTTTTGGGGTAAAAAAAAAAGTATAAAAAATATATATATATATATATATTTTTTTTTTTTTTTTTTTTTTTTTGTAATAAAAATAGTAATTTCTACAGTTTAGAAGGTTTAACTTATATAAAAAATCTTTACAAATAAATGTAAAATATCAATATTCCATAAACAGTGCGCTCATTATTCAGACTGAGTCAGACTCCAGTTGTGCAGCGCTGACAGTCGAACCCTTTTAATCTCGACACACAATAAAACTGTTTCCTGTGGCTCCTGTTCCTCTGGAGTGTGAATATGAAGGAAATCACTGCCGAGAACAATCTGAGCACTATTGAGAAATATATCCGGCACAAAGAATAGCAAACTTTCTAAATGAAAGCTTGATATTCGGCAAAAAAGGAACCTGGTGATTTTCCCTTTCAGGCTGAACTGAAGGAGTCTTTGTGAAGCGGATGAGAAGAAGGACAGCGGTCTGTGATTGAGCAAAGTGCTGCCTGAACAGCAGAGGAACGAAACCTGCTGATCCTGAGAGAATAATCAGATCCTGAGCCTCTCTCAGAAACTGACCAGAGACACGGAGACCTCGGAGAACACAGCTTTCTCTTATACCAAACATCATCAGGATATTATGTCCTTCATTATTGATTAGTATGAGACACTGAAGACTGGAGGAATGATGCTGAAAATACAGCGGAGCATCACAGAAATACATTACACTTTAACACAGATT
>NC_068419.1:1075475-1080475 GCF_023724105.1 Carassius gibelio | reverse complement strand
AAATATATTACACGTATAGTAGGGGTGTAACGGTACGTGTATTCGTACCGGACCGTTTCGGTACAGGGCTTTCGGTACGGTGTATGTGTGTACCGAATGACTGAATGCAATATTTTGTGCACGGAACATTTTCGTGTTTCAAACAAACATATTAAGTGGCGGAAGTCTCCGCGTTCAGTGTAAATCCCGCCCTGCAGCTGACTCTAAGGCCGGCGACACACTGGATGCGTGGCGCAAGCGTCTCAGCTGCGTGGCGTGTCTGTTTTAAATTCGTCCCACATGTTAACAGAGCTTGCAGACTGCCTGCGTGAGCCGCGCGGAAAACACGTGCATGATAGAAATAGAACCGACGCCTATTTTTCACGTGACACGCAAGCGTGTTGGAAGCGTTTCCAGGCAAAATAGAGAGAACTTTGCAGCAGAGTTTTATTTCTTATTCTTTTTTTATTTTAGATATTTTTTATTAAAAAGTATTTTTTAAAAAAGTGTATAGTAATAAACAACCTGCAGTTTAATGTTTGCATTTCTTTCCCTTACTGTACCGAAAATGAACCGAACCTCGATTTTAAAACCGAGGTACGTACCGAACCGTGATTTTAGCGTACCGTTACACCCCTAATGTATATATAATGTATATATACATTAACACTATAATATAATATATTGAAGAAATGATGTGTATCATGAAAAACATTTAAAAATAAAAATTGAAAAATAATTTAATGCTGTGAATTCATATTAAAACCTGTACGCATATCAAACAATTTCAGAGTTCATATTCAAATATTTTAAATTATTTTCTTTGAAAAATAATGATCTTTTATATCCTAAAAATAAAAATTCTAAATTAAAATAAATTAAATTAAATTAAATTCATTCTTCTGTTGCTGGCCTCTAAACACTCTCCATTCTCTCTCAGTTTAAGCTGCTTCGGGACGTCCCGTCATATTTAAACACCAGTGAACAGAATGGAGTCTTTCTCCGTGACCCCTCTGACCTATCTGAAGGAGTTTAAGGGTGAAAGGTCAAGGTGGAGCCTTGGATGGATTTTCGGCAGCGACACGGTCATAAACTGTGAAACGCTGACAGGAACACCGCCGCTTTCATCCCCAACTCCTGCACCGCGCTAAAACGTAACGGCCTCTGACGTTAAACTGGAGATAGATGAGAACAGATCCTACTAAAACACAGAGTGTGTGTGTGTGTGGTGTGTGTGTGTGTGTGTGTGTGTGTGTGTTTCATCACTATTCCCTGCACTCGTTTCGTTCCCATGAGTCCTGAGTTCAAATAATTCTATTTGACATTTAGATGTCAACGATCAGAGCCCAGCGCAGGCTTGACATTTAATTAATGCCGGCGTTATCATTGTCACATTATGAGCACGGTCATTACATTCTGCACACGCTCACCAGAACACGCATGTAAACTGTATGTTATATCATCATCATCATCATATCTGTGAGCGGCTGAGAGCGAGGGATGTGATGGAGCCGGATGCAGGAGAGAATAAAAGCATTAGTCCTGCATGAAGGGGAACAAATTGAGCGTAGCTGGAGAGAAACGCTTCTCCTTCTGGACACAAATCATCATGTTATCAGCCTCCGCTGCAGTCGCCAGCTTCAGCCTTTAATAATGAATAACACATAGGTTTCTTCTTTGTGACTAATACACACACTATGCTTTGAAAGAGAGAAAGAGTGTCTTTTGCTCAGCTTTCATTGATCAAAAACACAGGAAAAATTGTGAGATATTATTGCTAATTGAAATAGATGTTTTCTGTGTGAATATATAGTAAAGTGTAATTTTTGGTGTGATGCAAAGCTGAATTTTTTAGCTGTCAATTAATGCATCCTTCCCCCTCCTTCTCCTCCAAAAAATAAAAAATAAATTACTGACGACAATTTTTAGTTATTAATCATACATTAGTTGTTAATAATAGTGCATTGTATAATTAATTACTTAATTGAAAAATAAATTAACAATTTAGCATTGGAATATAGCTCAAAAAAGTTTAAAGTGATGCCGAATCATTATGGGATAATCAGCTCACCGTTATATTCAAGGTTTTGGATCAAAAATCTAAACAAAACGGTTGAATGAATGATTCAGTGACCGTCAGTTGTTTTACTCCTGAATCAATTAGTGTTTCTGAACATATTGTTGTACGAATCAATCAGAGAGCAACTCCTTCATGTTTTGAACAAATCGGTTGAACGAATGATTCAGTGAATCACTCATGAAGACAGTCACTGGTTTGTTCCTGAATCCTTGAATCAATCAGCGTTTTGGAACGAATCATTTGAATGAATCTATGAATCAGAGTCATCGTGTTATCTGTTTTGTTCTCGAATCAGTCAGTTTAAACAAATCGGTTGAATGAATGATTCAGTGAATCACTCATGAAGACATGATGTCAATGTTTGGGTTTTCAATCTAATATACAATTCTTAATATTTATAATTATTCAATAACAATATTTATCAAATAGTTACATTCATAATAATAAAAAATAAACATTTTATAAGTATAATCAAATAAAAACTTAGAAAATTTAGATGACATCATGTTAATTTAATATTTGATTTAATATACAGTATATCATTAATTATTTAATATGCATAATATAAGAATGTAATGTAATAAAATATATCTAATATAATATAACACTATTTATTCAGGGTGGAAAAATGATAATATAATATACTTATAATCATCAATACTTATAAATATTTAAAGTAAAATAAATATAACAATATTATAAATATAGCAAAATGAATATAATCGAGAGTAAATAATGATAGATTTTGTGTGTCTGTAATTATATATATATATATATATATATATATATATATTATACATAATTTAATACATGCAATACAAATATGTAATAAATGTAATAAAACAGACATTAAATAATATAATTTAATATAACTATTAGTGAGGGTGTGTAGATAACAGAATTTCTTTAATATTTACAACATATAATAATATTTATAATTATTTAACATTTTTTATAAAATATAGCAACATTTTAAATATAATAAAATAAATGTAATTAAATTAAGCATGAATTAAGAGAATGGTTTTTTTTTATGTTTATATAATTTATAATGTATAATAATTAATATTCATGAGTAACCGATGACAGAATTAGTTTTTTGGGGTGAACTCCTGACAGTTCAGCTGGGATTCAAAGCTTTTAGAGGAAGTGAGCACCGTTCCAGAGGGACTTTAGCACATGTTCGTCTCTGAATCTGAATCTGAATCTGCCCGAGGCGCCGGCGCTTTCCGCAGGGACAGGAAGGAAGGACTCCGGAGTAATGCCCTACTTCAGGGATAAAAGCCAGGTTTACTCTATTTACCGCGCTGCTCATGTAAAATGAATTCTAAAGAGCTGCTCAAACATGCAGGACCATGTGCTCTGAAAACAGACGCGGATCTTAATGTTTTTACTCCTGTAAGAAAGTCCTGAGGATCAGGGAATGAACGCTGTCCTCAAGTGACAAAGTGCTAAAGTGAACCTTACTATCAAAATGCATAATAAAAGTCCTGTGGATAACTGCTTCTCACACACACACTGCCTGAACTCCCTCAGATGTTAACATCACATCACACTGCACTAGTGCTCGTAAATCTGCTAAAAGATCTGTGCTGGACTCAAAACTACAACCCTGAGTTTGAAACCTGGATACTGAAGGAGAAAAAATAAGTGAAATCAAACCTTCCAGCAACTGGATCAGGTTCGACTGCAAATACAAGTATTAAATATTAAACATTGCAAATATTAAAGTGGACTTTAATCATAACTTTAACGCTAGAATTTATTTATTGCATTTTCTTCTTGATTTTTGGTGAACATTTCACAGCTTTAATTGAGCATTATTCAGATTAAACTAAAATTTGTTGAGCAGTTATATTACTGCTAATGAAAACAAACTAAATCTTAATGTAGATGAACTGAAACAAAGCAAATAATATTACTGGTAAAACAAAAATGAAAACACAATATAAAAATAAAATGAAAACAAAATAGTAAAATATTACAAAAATACCACATCGAAAGGACAAACTGAAAATAAGAAATATAATAAAAAATAACAAAATAAAATAATAAAACTTTTATTTCTCATTTTCACTGAGTTCAACCTGATTTATTAAAATAACTAAAACTGAATTTTTTTTTCAATTAAGGACAAAAATCACCAAAAATAAAATAAAAAAATTAATTAGATAAAATTAATAAAATAAAATAATAAAATTAAAAATTAAATAAAAATTAAAACTTTATTTCTCATCAAGTTAAACCTGATTTATTAAAATAACTAAAACTAAAACTTCATATAACTGACAATTTATTAAATTAGAAATAATTTAAAAAATCACCCAAAAAACTCAACAAAATCAGTATAGTAAAATATTACAAAAATACTTAATTGAAAGGACAACCTGAAATTAAGAAATATAATACAAAGAAATTAGAAACCACAATCAAACTGCCATGATCAGGATATGAGGACAGAAACAGAGTATTGTTGAGTTTCTCTCTGTTTCTGGTGCCTGGGTGTTTCTGTCAGAAGTGCAGGAGATGAGTTTGTCAGCCTTTATACATCGAACAATCACGCAGCAGAAAGAACAGGAAATTACATCGCCGGCTCAACGGGCCAATCAGATTAGACACAGAGAGAGAAGGAATTACCATAGAAATGATGCTTCAGGCTGCAGTGAATTCATTTCTACTGGATTAATGAAATACAGATTCTACACTCACACCAGCAGAGATCATTATGATAATCTTTTACTATTCAGTGTCTGTTTATCTTCTATATTTCCATCTAGTTACAATGTGTTAACAAGAACAAAATAATAATAATGATACACTTAATGTCATGTATATTTGTCACTTGTTCTATAAACCAAAAGTTAATTATTTATTTATTTATTAATTTAAAATTATTCTTTTATTTCTGGATTCATGATTTAACCCAAATTTATTATCAAAA
>NC_068419.1:1067975-1072975 GCF_023724105.1 Carassius gibelio | reverse complement strand
TGAGTTAATCTGGTGTCAGTGAGACGAGTGTGTGCATGAATCCTGTGTCTGCTCTTCAAAGCGCCGCTCGTTCATGATCTACAGCTGTCTCTGAGATCTGAAGATTCCCTTCACTCTCATCTGAACCGCGTCACAACAGAGACACCAGCTCCTCAGATCCCATTACTACACCGCCACGCTACGCTACGCTACGCTACACTACACCAGCACACACGGTACAGGGCCTTCATACACACACACACACACACACACACACATTACAGCTACGCTACACTACGCTACGCTACACTACACCAGCACACACATGGTACAGGTCCTTCATACACACACACACACACACACATTACAACACCGCCACGCTACGCTACACTACACCAGCACACACATGGTACAGGGCCTTCATTCACACACACACACACACACACGTTGTTATATTATCTATTTATCATAATATACTTCACATTTTTCCACATACAGATATATATACAGTGTACGTCTGTTAATGTCTACTGCCCATGTGTTTATACCTCTTCATATATACTGTATATACAGCAGTATGTCCTGGGATCATAATAAATAAACAGAGCGTGTGTTGTTAGTCAGAAGCCTCTTCTTCTTCTTCTGTCGTTCTGTTAAAGGCCGTCAGAGGAAATGTATGCTAACGACCGGACAGTCAATGGAATAAAATGATAATTGATGTAAATGCAGTTTTGTGTTCTGCTCTTTATGGCCCGGAGCATCTCTCGTCTGACTGGCTGATGAATCCTGTGATGCGCTAATGGGCAGTTAGCGCTCTGGCTAATGGACTAGCGATTAGCTTGGCGTGGGAGCGTCACGTGGAGAACCTGAGCGCTGCTACGATCACAACAGTCATCAGGAACGAGAGTCATTGCACCTGCTTAATTACTGTGATAATTGCATGTAGTGAGCTGGGGGCCCGGGGCTCCGGCGGCGTGATGCTAATGAGCACGGCACTCTAACGAACACTTAATAACGCTAATGCTTTCCTGCACCATTACTAGAGAAACACAGGAACGCACTCCTAGCGCATCTTAACAACAACAAACACAGTGTTTATTTAGCTAATGACCTCCTCATCAGTTCAGAAACGAGCTGCATCTGCGCTGACGACCCTTAAATGACACTGAACTCTAGAGATTCACTGAAGACACTTTTAAATGACTCACATGAACGAATCCCAACACACTGAACACAACAACACAACCAGTGATTGGGAAGACAGTACCTTACACTAAAACTAACTGAAATACTTTAAGATTCACTTCAGTGAACCAGCTCGTTGTAGTGAATCAGTTCATAATAGTGAATTATTTCATCGTAGTAAATTACTTCATTATAGTGAATCAGGTCATGGTAGTGAATCAGTATATTGTAGTGAATCAGTTCATTTTTGTAAACCAGCTCGTTGTAGTGAATCAGTTCATAATTATGAATCAGTTCATTGTAGTGAATCAGTTCATAATAGTGGAATACATCATTATAGTGAATCAGTTCATGGTAGTGAATCAGTATATTGTAGTGAATCAGTTCATTTTTGTAAACCAGCTCGTTGTAGTGAATCAGTTCATAATTATGAATCAGTTCATTGTCGTGAATTACTTCATTTTAGTGAATCAGGTCATGGTAGTGAATCGGTATATTGTAGAGAATCAGTTCATTTTTTTGAACCAGCTCGTTGTAGTGAATCAGTTCATAAATTATGAATCAGTTCATTGTAGTGAATCAGTTCATAATAGTGAATTATTTCATTGTAGTAAATTACTTCATTATAGTGAATCAGGTCATGGTAGTGAATCAGTATATTGTAGTGAATCAGTTCATTTTTGTAAACCAGCTCGTTGTAGTGAATCAGTTCATAATTATGAATCAGTTCATTGTAGTGAATCAGTTCATAATAGTGGAATACATCATTATAGTGAATCAGTTCATGGTAGTGAATCAGTATATTGTAGTGAATCAGTTCATTTTTGTAAACCAGCTCGTTGTAGTGAATCAGTTCATAATTATGAATCAGCTCATTGTAGTGAATCAGGTCATAATAGTGAATTGTTTCATTGTAGTGAAATACTTCATTGTAGTGAATCAGGTCATTTTAATGAATCAGTATATTGTAGTGAATCAGTTCATTTTTGTGAACCAGCTCGTTGTAGTGAATCAGTTCATAATTATGAATCAGCTCATTGTAGTGAATCAGGTCATAATAGTGAATTGTTTCATTGTAGTGAAATACTTCATTATAGTGAATCAGGTCATTTTAATGAATCAGTATATTGTAGTGAATCAGTTCATTTTTGTGAACCAGCTCGTTGTAGTGAATCAGTTCAAAATTATGAATCAGCTCATTGTAGTGAATCAGGTCATAATAGTGAATTGTTTCATTGTAGTGAATTACTTCATTATTGTGAATCAGTATATTGTAAATCAGTTCACTATAGTGAATCAGTTCATTATTGTGAATCAGTTTGTTGTAGCGAATCAATTCTATAAAATTGTATTACAAGTTAAATTACCAAAATAAAAAACTAAATAAAGTAGAACTAATAAATAACAATTAATAAACAACATGCAACAAAATTACTAAAAAGTAACAAAAAATAAAATAAAATAGCAACTAAAAATAAAAAAGTAACACAATTAAAAAATAAAAATAAAGTAAAAAAAATTAAAGCTAAAATAAAATAAAAAAGTAAAAAAAATATTTTTTTTTTTACAAAACTTAAAAAAAAAAAAAAAAAAAAAAAAAAAAAAAAAAAAAAACGTACAATCTAAAAATCTAAAAGAACACTGGTGTGAGAAACTAGACTGTAGTTGAACAGCTTTCAGAGCAGCCTCTCCATCCCTGGTTGTCAGATAAATCAGCTGTAATGTAGTAAAGCGAGAGTTCACCTGCACACTTGGTTCGGGCCCTGAGCGGTGGCCCCGGGGCCCCAGTGCCGCCCTCGTTGGGTCTGGTGAGCAGCACACTGATCTCGTACTCCGTGTCGGGGTCCAGGTGGCCGATCTTGTGGTTGGGTTTGTCGACCGGTTGGCTGTCGATCAGGCTTCCAGAAAGCGTGCGGTACTCCACCTCCTTCTCCACGATCGGCCCGTCTCCGTTGATGGAGTTTGCGTTGAGCTGGATCCACAGGTAGGTGGCGCCGACCGCCGTCAGCTGAGGAGGAGCGATGGGGATCGGAGGCTCTGAGAGAGGGACAATATTCATATTACTACAACATTTTCACCGTCATATCTGTGATATTTAGATATAAAAGAAAAGTTCACTTTAGCTAGCTGAAAATACAGTAGATTGGATGGAGTAAGCCACTTTTTATTAAGTAGCTTATAGTAAAGAGCCTCCTCACGTAATTAATATTAAAACAATTTGTATTTTCAAGTGTAAAGTGCATCTTATACTGGGAGAATTATCTATTATAAGTAAAAGTAAAATATTATTTGGAATTTACATTACTGTTATATTATTTATTTTATTTGTTTAATCAATCAACATTTTATTTATTAAATTATTATAACCAAATTGTGTTTAGTCTTATCGTTATTATTTATTTTTACATTTTTACACTGTTTTTCTTTAATATTTCCCACAGACCCCAATGTGAAATCAGGGTTATTATCATTAACTAAAAGTAAAACCATATTAAAAGAATTAAATAAATAAAAATTGCTGCTTGAATATTGTTAACAGAAATAAAGTGAGTGAGAAATAAATATAATTATAAATTATAAAAAAAGGCAAAAAAAATGACTAAAACTTTATGTAAAATAAATATATATACTGTGTGTGTGTATATATATATATACACACACACTCACACACACACACACACACACACACACAGACACACACACACACACACACACACACACAGAGTGATGAGAGAGAGTGCGGAGATTAATTGAACTGCAGTGTTTCTCTGTTGATCATCAGATGAACTGAAGAGCGGCTCGTGGCTCTTGAAGGCCGGTGATTTGTTAATGAAACGGTGAGATGGGTGAAAAGCCACGGATCAACAAGAGCGGTTTAATTCCGCCCCGCGTCTCTGGGCTTTAATCTTAAGTGGCGCAATTAATCGGCGGCGCATCGCTCGTGCACAAAAGCCCCGACTCACGATCGAGAGCATAATCTTCAGACGGGCCGCCTGATTCCTCTGAGCTAATGACTTAAACCAATTAATGTCCTGACCTTCATTGTTTTAGATGAGCACTATTTCATTAGTCACCACCCCAACGGTCCTGCTCCAATTCACCCGCCCACACACACACACACACACACACACACACACACACACACACACACACACACACAGAAAACACCACCAGAGCATGAAAGTCTATTAGCAATACAAGACAATCTGCTTCGGTGTCACAGTGAACCTGAACACAAATGTGACCCACGCTTCTACAAGAGAAATGTGTTTTATCATGTTTATCATGCATTAGATGTCAAGTCTCAAACCCATCAGTAACACTCCACAAGAAAGTAAAAAAAAAAGTTTTTTTGCTGGTTAAAAAAAAAACAAAAACTTGTAAACAATTAACTTAACAAAACATCGTCTAGAGTCTGTATGAATAAGTAAAAATATAAATATTTACAAAAATGAAACTGAAACATTCCATTCTCATAAAACTCATAAAATGCCACAGAAAAAAAATATTTTAAGGCAAATCCAAAATGTTAAACTTGTGTGTTTTTGCGTCTGCATCTTAGATGAGAAACTGAGTTATGACTCGACTCATGAAATAAGACGCGTGATCCTCTAAACACTCGTCTGGAGGAACGTCATCAGAATCAGAAACTGATCCCAGTCTGTGTGACTTCAGTACTAGAGAAGCAACCCTTCGTTCACCAAAGGTCAGAGGTCAGCGTTCAGCTGTCTGTGTGTGTGTGTGTGTGTGTGTGTGTGCTGTAATGCGAGCGGGAACATCACAGCTGTGACACACACACACACACACACACATGCTCACACACATACCATGCTCAA
>NC_068419.1:1007975-1062975 GCF_023724105.1 Carassius gibelio | reverse complement strand
TCTGTTTGTCAATCAGCAGTAAGTGCACAGTTTCTCAGCTCCGCAGAAACAAAGCAGAGGTCAGAGGTCACACGTTCCTCCTCCATCTCACCTGTGCATTAAAAATATCCAGCACAACTCACATCCTCAAACTATGCTGTCGTTGTGCACTGAAGAAAAGCTCAGCGGGAGATGAAACACAACCCTGTGATTACACAATAAGAGAGCGGAGGACTGTCCTGTACCAGGTGCGCTCATCTCGACAAACTCTTAAGATACAGTGCAATTACACAAACCTGCAATTAGCCTAGCATCGCTAATTAGCAACGGCACTGAAGAATGGAGATTGCATTGTTAATCTCTGCTTGTATTAAAAAGTCACAATCGTATTTCTGGAGAATTACACGCACGCCGAAATGAAATGAAAATGAACTGCTGTTTTCTTTGAAATCAGAAATTAATTAATTAATGTATTCACCATTAGGTGGCGATGAGTGGCTGTCTTTATGAATGAGTCACTGAATCATTTCATTAATTGATTCATTCATTTACTTAAACAAAACAAGTGGCTGTCTCTAAGATTGAGTCACTGAATCATTCCCTGAACCAAACAGTGATTCATTTAGGAACAAACAAAGTTACAGTCTATAAATGAGTCATTGAATCATTCACTGACCAGATTGAACAAAAAAACAGTGATTTGTTCAGGAACAAAGTTACGGTTTATAAATGACCTTGTAAGGCAATAAAAAAGCTTACAGTCTATAAACGAGTCATTGAATCAGTCACTGAACCAATTAGAACCAAACAGTGATTCATTCAGGAGCAAACCGAGGTATTGTCCACATGTGTGAGTCATTGAATCGTTCATGAAAGAGTCGTTTCTGCACTATTTTAAAGCACAAATTTCCAAACAAGTGTCCCAAAAGCTCCTACTGACCCAATGTGAAATAAGTGAGTTTACATTAAAATTGCTATTTCTGATTGCACACTTCACTGATGCAATGAAAAATATATATTAATTATCTTGCGTTATTGACAAACTCGGTTTCTAAAGCTGCTTTGACACATCCAGTATTATATAAAGCGCTATATAAATAAAGGTAACTTGACTTGATTAAACTATGTTAACATAATTTATATAAATCAACTCTATAATCATTACTAATAATATTGATGTACTTAAATTTTTATTGATTGATTGATTTAATTGTATTAATAATTTGAAATGTAATTTTCTGTGTATTTTAAGGTGTTTCCCTCATTCAGACGGTCTGTTCTGCTCAGTTCATTTCCAGACATGACTCTCTTTGTGTCTTCGAGTTCATCAAAGAGCTTTAATCCCGAGACGCCTCTCATCAGGACACACCGCTGAATATCGTACGCAGAGGGTTCGAGGAACTTCCTGCAGGTCCATACAAACCAAACTCATTTGTGAAGCTGATGGGGGAGCGTTTCATGGAAAAATAATTGAGCTTCCTGTTTTAATTAAGAGGGAGGCGGCGTGTGGACCAGCGGGAAGCCCCTGCAGGTGTGGAGTCGTGAGTTTGTGTCAGGAGCAACAGGAAACATAATGAATTAATGAGACGCTCTGCAGCGCGAGATGACAGAAGATATGAATCCAGAAGAGCGCTGTCTCGACTCTAACCTGCTGCTGTTGAAGACGTTCTCACCTGGTAGAAGTTGGGCCAGAAGGTGCTGATGGCCAGCTCCACCTGCTGCCACTTGTTCAGAGCCGCACCGGACGAGTTCCACACAGCGATGCCCAGAGGATTCGTGTTCTCCTTCACGTAGATGAGGAGCTGGCCGGGGCTCGACCCCTCTCGAGCGGCGCTGTAATACTCCAGTATAACGCAGTGGGTGTCGTTCTCCTTGAACTGCGGCATGTAGAGCTGCGCTCGCTGACCAGACACACGACCCGATGTGTTCACCATCATGAACGCTGAATCTGAGGACGGGAGATACAGCACAGGTCAGCATTCAAGCACTGACATCAGTCCTGTCCATTACCAGCTGAGCACAAAACAACTCCAGAGCATCCACAGCAGTTCACTTAAACTCATTCTATCACCAATCATTCTATTCTCAATTAAGTTTTAGAAAATTATTTTTAAATAATTGTGTATTGTCTATATTGTTTTTATACATTTATTTCAGTTTAAGGTTTTGTAGTACTTTATCTCAAAATAAAAGAACCTTAAAAAAAAATACTTTTACTTATCTTTTATATTTATTTTCAGTTAAGTCTTTTTTTTTAGTCCTAAAAAAACTCAAAAACAAACATTTAAGGTACATAAAATAAACATCAACTTGAATAAAATTAAATATAAAATAGTAAGATACAATAGCAATGTTTCTAATTTTAAGAATTAAAATGTAAAAATTAAAAAAACACAAAAACATTTCTTACCTGACATACAATATATATCAACTTTATTAAAACTGAACTCATTTAATAAATCTTTTTTTCATAATAAACTTTTTTTTCATAAAAAGTAGAAAAGAAAACTCTAACATAAAAAATATTTCGGTTAGCATTTTTATGTCAACTATCAAAAATGTATTTATGGTTTGATTAGAACTACAAACATGCATAAGAAGTGTTAAAAAACTACAACCATGGCTGATATACGTGACCCGTGGACAGATAAAGAAAGGGATTAAATAATATCTAACGATGAAAAATATTAATTTAATGTTATCCATGTTATATTTCATCTGCAGTAACACTGTGATCTTTAAAGATGAAATCCTTTTATTATTGCATCATTAATCATCAAACACATGAACAGTGTCAGAATACACGTAATGAAGCAACAGATCATCCGTTAAAGAAGCAGCTGTGACGAACAAGTATGTCCCAAAACACACATACTATTCTTCTACATAGAGTGTGTGTGTGTGTGTGTGTGTGTGTGTGACTAGCTCAGGTGTGTGAAGTGTTTGCTGGACTAACAGTGCAGTGGAAAACCAGCTAAAGACAGGAAGTGTGTTTCTAAAAGGGTTAATGTGTGGCTTCTGTCACATCACAGAAAGCAGATGTTGACTCTAGAGCTGTGTGTGTGTTTGTCCAGAGCGACTGAAGCTCATTTAACCCTCATATATACTGCACGGAAACAAGAAACTCTTCAGATTTTAACTCTAGACAGCTGCTGCATCATATTAGATGCACTAATGTTTCTAAAGTCTTTCTAAATTATACTATGAGACATAAAAGCCTGATGCATCAAATATGAAACGCTTTAATTTGTGTCTAAAGGTTTAATGAACGGTTCCATTTCCAGTGTTGAGGCAGATCTGGATCAGACGTGGTGTTTTTCATGACTGAACTCCTCTGAACAGACGACAGACGCAGATGTAGATGTAGATGTGATGTGAGCATATGTTAAACCCACTGTCACCGTGAGCTCATTACTGAACCTGCTGACACACAGCACTGTATATAACCTCACATCTGTCAGGAAATACTGCGCTCTATACTGTACACATTACTCTACAGTCAGAGTAACATTCCTCTCCTTCCATACACACGAACACGCGTGTTAGTAATGAAGGAGATACTGAACACACCGAATGATTTTCCTCAGTGTTATATTAGTATCTTTCAGATACCATTATTGTTACATTTCTTATTTTATTTTTAGTTTAAATTCTTTTAAAGTTTTGGTCATTTTATTAGTTCTTCTGTGTCTATATAGTTTTAATTGTTTTCAGTTTTAGTTCTTTTTTTCAGTTAAAGTGTATTGTGAAATAATTTTTTTACAATGTTATTTTTTATTTATATAGACATTTGTTATTCATTTTAGTACATCAAGTTAAACTAAATGAAATTGACAAATCAAGTGAAAAAATTATTTAATATTTTATTTCAGTTAGTTTATTTTAATAACCAATGTTTATTGCAATTAAAAAATGATGTTTTGTTAATATTATTTATCTGTATTTTAATATGAATTATTTGTTATTTATTTGATTTATGAAAGTTTAATTTAATGTTTAATTTTATTTCAGTTAATGTTTATTTATGATTGTTTTTGTAAAATTATTTAATTTAATCTATTAATCTATTTAATTGATATCTATAACAGTTTGCTTTATGGTCTTAGTTTGTGCAGTAAAGCAGAAGCTGGTGTTGGAATGGATCGATCACTTCGTCTCTCTTGAGAAACCTGTGATGGACGAATCAGAGACGAGACACTGAATGGGTTCCAGGTTCTTGATTCGGTGTGTTCTGGGTTAAAAGCCATTAACACACACTTCTGACGGTCGGGTTCAGCCGGAGAAGCTATAATCAGCACATTAGAAGTACAATCTGTCATCAGATTCATGAGCTCAGCATCAGCCGGATTATCCAGGATTTTCTTGTTGGAAGCGTGTCGATTAAAAATATCATGGTGGAACTAATTAGTGTTGATCAAAATAAGTTCTTTAGGGTTAGTAATTATGAATCCTGAACTCATTAAGGAAAACATTTCCCAGAGGGAGCTCCAGCTACAAAACCTCATTCTGCGAACTTGGCAAAAAAAAAGAAGAATTTTATTTACTTTTACTAAAAATAAATATAATTTTAATGCAAAACATTTATATATAAAATTATATATATTTAATTTATTATATATTTATTAATTTATTTTACATTTTAATTTATATGATATTTATTTTATATATTATATATCATATTTTAAATGATCAAATTTAAATATAACACAATAAAATCTCTATATAAGATGTAAATAGAAACCTTTTCACACACAATTTCTTTCTTCCAGTCAACAGTGCATTTTATATGCTTTGATACAGCACTCTGTGAACAGCCGGGCCTTTCAGTTCCAGTTCTTTTTTTTTCTTTTTCCTTTTTTTTTAATGTATTTTTAATGTATTTATTTTTGTACTGTACTTAGCACTGTAGCGCTTTGGGTATAAGAAAAGCGCAATATAAATAAAATGTATTATTATTATTATTATTATTATTCCCTTTTTTGTGGGAAAAACTTTTGCAATGTTTTACTTTAAATGTAATGAATCTAAAATATATGGAAATTTAATTTTTTTAAATAAGAATATTTTTTTCATGATATTCAGATTTTCTTTTTAGATGCACCTGTGTATATATAGCCTAAAGTAAAATTAAAAATGCATTTCTATTGTTACTATCTGTATATGTATACCTTCAAACCCAGATCCGTAAGATCCTCACATTCCCGATCCGTACCTGCCCGGACCGGCTGTGTGTATTGTATAATTACCACACTTCACATCTGTGTTATCAGTCAAACACACGCGTGTTCGGTCTTGTCTCGTGTGTTTCCCGTGTGTCTAGTCGAGATCACAGCTTGCGTGTCAGATAGAGCTGGTCTGTCACAGCCCGAGGAGAGGAATCCCATCATTCACTCATTCACACACTGATATTACTGTCTGAGGATCTGCAGAAACTCACCGCCTCGAGAAACTGAGAGATTCAATGTTTATTAAAGAGATCGTTCTGTCATCATTTACTCAACCTCATGTCTATCACCACTTTCATTCATCCAACACAAGAAGAAGAATGTTAGAAAAGCACCGTAAGCCATCATTATATAAAAAACTAATATATTTACTATATTTACTGCTTTTAGAATTAGAAGACATTATGAATAATTTGTGTGAATAATATGTAATCCCTGAAGAGTAAGCGTAGTCTGATCACAAGCATTTTTCTAAAATGTACTATAATCTAATTACAGGTCCTACATGTTTCGGATCTTCTTCTGCAGGAGTTTTGAGGTTTCTCCTCACTTCTCCAGAAGCTGCTGAATCACATCAGCCTTCATTTCATCTGCATTGATCTCTGTGAATTATGGGATGGCAGATCTTGTTATGTTTGGCTACTGTACAGAGTTACAAGATGGAATTGAGTTAGAGCGGCAGAAGAGTCATGTTAACACACCTTCCTGCTTCATTAGGAGTTAATGCACTCGTCTGGTATCAGCTTTCAGCTTCTGGAGATGTTCTCCTGGAGAAGTGTGCTGTAAGGTGATTACGCTCGCTCGGCGTATAATGGAGCTGGCAGACACACACCTGCCGTGTGACGTGTGTGTAACTCAGAGACGGACCAAACTCTGAAGAACACCAGCAATCTGCTACTGATTCCTCTGCGACGAGTCGAGTGTGTGCTGACGGTGTCTCTCACACACACACACACACACACACACACACCGCCGCAGGGACATTAGTGTGTCTGACACGTTAGTTTGGGACATTTATCACAGTAATACTCCTTTAAGATACTGTGGTTAATATCATCGTACAGTGATGGTATAAGAAGGGAATACTATGGTTCTTTGAAATACACCATGTGTAATACATACATAGTGTTCATTTAATAGAACTAAGAATAATCTATATATCTTTTGCTATTGAAATGAAGTTGAAAATTATATGTATATATATATTACCAACTGTAAAAAATAAATTTAAATGTTGCAAAAATTACAAATTAAAAATGTTTGTATGTATATATATATATATATATATATATATATATATAGCTAAACATAATTGTTAAATTATTTTGAATATGAAAAATTTTATATAATAAAATAATACTGCATAGTGCATGTAAAAAATATTATTATTTGATTAATTTGATTATTTGAAAATTAAAATTAAATTTACATTTTTAAATTAAATTTATAATTAAAATTTTAAATTTTAAAATTTTAAATTAAATTGAAAATTAAATTAAATTGAAAATTAAAATAAAATAAAATATTAGAATTTCAACAAAAAAAAAATTATGTTGCCTTTGCAACTAAAGAAAATCAACAAGTTTAAGGACTAAAATGACTAAAACTAAGACTGTAGTAATAATAAAATTACTAAATTAGAAATAGTAAAAAAAAAAAAATGACTAAAGCAAATAACAAAATGACTAAAACCTAAACTTATATTGAAATGAAAACTGAAAATATAAAAAAGCAAATTCAAAAAATAGTAATAACAGTAATTTTTCATTTTAAATATGAATATTAATCAATATTGATAAATTAACACTGAATGGTTCATGTATAAAATGCCATGGTCCTTTTTGGCTATACAATGTTTTTCTGGACAAATGTTTCTGGTAAAACCATGATATTCCCTGAAATACAGAAGAAATGTGGAATATGAATATAGTTCGACTGCAGACATCAAAGCAGCAGAGTCTCAGCATCTGACTCCATCAGCGTCGAGTGGATCTGCTCTGAATCCTGCCACAGGACCCGTTTGAAGACACTCAGAGACCTTTGACCCGCCGGCGTCGTTAAAGAGGAACATCATTAGAGCGCAGACGCATCTGCAGCGAACGAATCTGAAAACACTTTATAATGGGATTGTTCTGTGATTCACTCGACGGGGAAACGTGTTTCTCCTCTCAACAATTAAGAGGAAGAAGCTTTTAAAACTGACAGATCTCTGAAATAACATAAGACACGAGCTAAATGCTTTGGGGAAATAAATAAACAGCTTATAAAGAGAGAGACTGTATTTTCCAGAGCTGCAGTTTAACTCCACAGACTCATGTCAGGATCTCCTCAGATCATCTTCAACAGCAGATAATACGTCTTTACTCTCACTCAAGCGCTTCGGCTGCATTAAACACGCTCATCTGGGGTTAAAGGAAGACGTGGCTTCTTCATTCGCTTCAAGATTTAAACCAGATGCATGATTTAAGGTGGTTTCACCACACGCGTGTTGTTGCTCTGGTGTTCTAGCGTGTAAACGGCTGCTGGAATCACTAATGAGCTTTCAATTAACACACGGATCAATGATCGCTAACACAAGACGTGTGATTGATCAGAGCAGCAAACACGAGGTGACATTTAAACATTATTAAACATGCTAGATAAATCATTAACTCACTATTCACTTAGCAGTCGTTTCATAGATTTTGGTCTAAAATTAAATAGGAAAACGATTTAAATACATTAAAAAATTATTAAATTAATAATGATATTTACAAAAAATATATTTTTTTATTATTTAAACAAATTAAAATAGAATAATTGTAAAATAAATAATATTACCACTCAGTATTTAGCTGGCTTTTAATACTTCCTTTTGGCCCACCCAAAAAAACAAAACAAAAAATTCAAACATATAAATAAAATCTAAACATTTAAAATAAAATAAAAATATTAAAAGTTTTTGTAATAGCATAAAACAGCAAAAAGTTATATTTTCACTTTTTTAAATATATAAAAAAATAAACAATAAATATTAATAGGTATATATTAGTTATAAAACAACATATCAATGTTTTAATAATATAGTAATAAAATTAATAAAATGTTAACTAAGCATATGAAATAGTCTTTTAATAAATAAAATTACAAAAAGTGATTTTCTTACTCAGTATTGACCCAAAATGAAATAAAAAAATAAATGGACATTTATGTAAATAAAATGAAAAAATATTATTATGTCTTCTAATTAATGTGTTTATAATATATTAATTCAAATTGACAAAAAATAAAACAAAAATAAAAATTATATTCATGAAAATGTATCATATTAAATTTAAAGCAGATAAAAACAACTTGAAATGAAACATTATGACATTTTAACAGTAATATCGACACCAAAACACGGATCAAACCAAATCTCAGGTGTATTGTGATGCTGTTAGACCAGTGTAGAACTCAGATCTAACTCTATTCAGGGGAATCCACTGTTCCTTTCGTTCCTTCTTCATTAACGGAGGCGTCACTAATCATCCCAGTCCCCATAATGCTTTGTGTCTCGTTGAGTGTGAATAATGTACAAGTGCTCTTGTGGAGAACACAATCAATAGTGGCCTTGTGTTATCATTAGGACACACACACACACACACACATGTTTGTTTGGGATTCTCTCCGCTCCTTCACGTGTTCACACGCTGGTGTTTCTGAGAGAGTGAATGAAGAGTTAATGTTCTTCTCTACGCTCACGTCACGTCTGTGTGTGAAACACCGAGACCAGAAACACTAACTCTATTTTAATCATATATTAAAATAATATTAAAACGCAAATAAAAATTAATTTATTTATACCTTCCTAATTTAATCAGGAATTGAATACACTAATTTACAATTATTTTTATTTTGTATCTAATTTAATTTTAATATTATTTTTTATATTATAATCTTTTATATTTTTCATTTTAAAAATAAAATATTTAAATGTATATTAAGGTTTATTTATAATGTATTAATAAAAACAAATTAAATACAGTTGGAAAAAGTATTATTACAAATATCAAAATAACATTAAAAAGTTAATGTTTTTTTTTAATAAAATCAGGAAATTAATACCCTAACTTTTTTTATCTTTGTTATTTTTTTTGTTTAGAATTTTCTGTGGTTCAGATACAGTAGATGGTTCCTACAGTCTTGTACAAACTGAACGAATCAGGAGATTGTAAACTAAATCAAAAACGATTTTAAAAACACATGAATTAATAGTCTAAAGTGTGAAAACCGCTGTATATAAAACTGATCAAGCACTTGAGATCTAATTCTGAACTTCATGCTGGAAAGCCGTTAATCCCTCGTTTGACTGCCATGTTTGTGATTGGCTGGGAATCTGTCCAGCAGCCAATCAGCACTCTCCGCTGACTGACTGAAGGAAGCATGTGTGCTCTGAGCTCGGCATTCTGGGTAACCGCCGCGACAGCTGCAGCGCTCTTTATGGGCTTCTGTGACGGGACACCTGTGATCTGTACTGCGGTAAAAACACGGTTCAGACTCTCTCCAGACACAAACACACTCCGTACAACTCCAGACTGTATCAGAAAACCTCTCTCATTCAGATACATAACATCATTAATATATATATATATATAAACGTGTGTGTGTGTGTGTGTGTGTCTGTTTGTTTCTGTGTCTCTGTGTCTGTGTCTCTGTGTGTGTGTGTCTCTCTGTTTGTCTGTCTGTGTGTGTCTGTCTGTGTGTGTGTGTGTGTGTGTGTGTGTGTGTGTCTGTCTCTGTGTGTGTGTGTGTGTGTCTCTCTGTTTGTCTGTCTGTGTGTGTGTGTGTGTGTGTGTGTGTGTGTGTCTGTCTCTGTGTGTGTGTGTGTGTGTCTCTCTGTTTGTCTGTCTGTGTGTGTGTGTGTGTGTGTGTGTGTGTGTGTCTGTCTCTGTGTGTGTGTGTGTGTGTCTCTCTGTTTGTCTGTCTGTGTGTGTCTGTCTCTGTCTGTGTCTCTGTGTGTGTGTGTGTGTGTGTGTGTGTGTCGGCTCTGTGTGTGTGTGTGTGTCGGCTCTGGAGCTGGTCTCCTCTCTGATCAGAGCTCAGTTTCCTCTCATTGTGTCAGAAGTGTTTCACCTGTAAACATGCAGCGATCGCTTCTCTGATATTGAAGCATGATGGGAAGGAAATGGAGCTCTGGCTAGCGCTAATCTGATCTATGAGCTCGTTTAACGCTGGAGACACGCGCCGAGCATCCGCCGCTAAATCACAGCCCAGACGCGTTACCAACTTCACATCATTACACTGAGAGAACATGATCGAGAACCACACGGAGCGTAAAAATCTAAATATATATTAATAAATATTCATATGCATTCCTAATTTATTATTAAATATTAATATTAACATTTATTTATACAACATTCTTTATAGAATAACAAAATTAAAATAAAATATCATTTGAAATAGTAAATAGTTTTAAGATATATTAATATGTATTATTAATAATTAATATATATTCATAAAAATACAAATTCTAATATAAATGAAAAAATAAAAATATTTAAAATAGTGAATAAAATATAAAAGGCAAATAAAAAAAACTAATTCAAATGAGATATTAGCTTATGAAAATGAATATATGAAATATATGAAATCAGGAAATTAAAACTCCTTTTAATACTCCTAATTTCCTGATTTCATTTGGAATTACAATTACTTTGTATTATATATATATATTTTTTTTCATAATTAATAATGTTATGCATTTCAAGAAAGTAAAAAAACAAACAAATCAAATATGAATATGTATTAATATTTTATTTAAAAAATGCATTATGCAAAATATTTAAAGAATTTTAATATGAAAAATAACTAAAAAAATGCATTTTGGCTTCCGAATGAAATCAGGAAATGAACAGCCTTTTTAAGGAAAGCATATGCAGCATATAATCGAAGTAAATCATACACAATTACAACTTCACCAGGCCGAAATCTAACGAACAATAAGAGAAAATCATCACGTACAACAAGATAAAGCCACTGATGCAAATGTCCTCTCCCATAGAGGTAAGAAGCAACATAATTCTAGTACTTTACTGTTCCTTTGCCTCTTACCAAGAAGAATGGAGGCAATTCAGTCTTTCTTCTGTGCATGAATAGCTCATCTGAGGTAATTTGTGTGCGTGACAAACTCCTGTAATTCCAGCCTTTTTTTATTTATTTCTAGTGATTTCATTTCAGGAGCAGTCTGTTCCTGCCCAGGTGGCACATCTTTGTCTTCGCTCTAATGGCTTTCATGAATGATGTGAAGACGTCTGCCAGATTCTGGAGGAGCCCATCTGCTTCCTGTGCGGCCAAACACTTCCTGTAGACGCGACACGACGGATCTGATCTCAAGACAAACATCAGTCTTCCTCATCTCAACATGATCACGTAAGAGCATGACTCTACAGTTTGGGATAATTCTGATTGGTTCCTGAAAGAAGTCTCTTGTGCTCACCAAGGTGGCCTTTATCTGATCAAAAATACTGTGAAATATTATTACATTTAAAAATACCATTTCTATGTGAATATATTGTAAAATGTAATTTATTCATGTGATAAAAGGTGATTTTTATTAGATCACAGACATTTCAGTTGATCAAAAATGTGAAAAAATATTAGAATTTAAAATAACTGCTTTCTATTTAAACATATTATACGACGTAATTTATTCATGTTATGTGAAGCTTAATTTTATGCAATCAAATATATTTTATTGGATACATAATACAATACAAAAATGATAAAAATTATTAGAATTTTTAAAAATGGTTTTCTATTTGAATATATTGTAAGATGTCATTTATTCCAGTTACGCGAAGCTTTATTTTAATAAATCAAATACATTACACTTGATTAAAAATAGTTAAAATTTTTTAAAAAATTTAGAATTAAAACATGTTTTTCAGCTTGAATATATTGGTAGATGTAATTTATTCCAGTTATGCTAAGCTTAATTTGATTTGATCAAATACATTTTACTGGATTGAAAAAAGATGAAATATTATTAGAATTTAAAATAACTGTTTTCTGTTTGAATATTTTGTAAAATGTAATGTATGCAATGTGATCAAAGCTAGTTTTTATTAGATTACATACATTTCACTGGATCAAAAATACAGTAAATATTTAAAAAAAATTAATTTAAAAAGAACTGCTTTTCCATTTAAAAATATTATAAAGACTGAATTTATTCCTGTTATGCAAATCTTAATTTTATCCAATTTCACATTTTCCTCTATGTTTGATCAAATTAATGCAGCTTAGGTGAGGTTCAGCTACAGACAGTGTTAAAGTGAATATAGAAAGACTTTCATTCTGAAGTAATCCCCTAAAAGGGTCAGAAAGCGACCTCTGACCTCTGGACCACACGCTTCTTCTCTTCAAAGTTCTGCCTCATTTTACCCTTCAGCAGAGGAAATCTCCGCTTCTCCCTCTGATCTGATTTGTGTCTGCGCTCTCCGGCACTAAACGGATGATTTCCAGACGCTTCTGGACACTCGGAGACGCTCCGGTGCGGATGAAGAAAGAGACCTTGAGCCACTTGTTCTTTGATTTGTTCAGTAATGAGTCCGTGTCTCTTACAGCGATCCGTCACAGCCTTATTAGCGCTGAACTCTAACGACGGCTCGTTAGCAGCAGCTCAGAAAAGCCTCAGTTAGCACTGAAACAATCGCACGCTAATTCCCTGGAGACATCTAACACCTTCAAGACGTCAAAACAATGAAGGGCGGGGCTTGATGATGCTCATCAGGATATGATTGGCTCGTGAACAAGTGGGCGTGGCCAAACATAGAATATCTCAGTATTATTCAGAATTATTGAAATCGAACTGGATAACTATTATTATTAGTCTGTAAAGAGATAATAGAGATGACAGTTTATGCATGTAAATAGATTCTAAGTATATAATTAAATATCAAAACTTATTACACTCAACTCAAATTCCCATGAATGAATGAATTATTAATGATCTGAAATGCCGTGTTTGCGTGAAGAAAGAGCAGTGCGTGCTTGTGTTTTATACGTCTCTGACGGGCCACGATTTAGAGAGATGTGACCCTGCAACAAATCACCTCTCCATCAGGAGCACAGGGCGTCCCAGCATGCACCGCTTCAGCTTCATTCTGTTCTCATCAATCCCAGCAAACAGCTTCTCCAGCGGAGCACCAGAGAGACATGATGCGAGTCCGAGGCCTGTTTGTAGGGATTGGCTCCAGCAGATACCAGCCATAAATTGCTACAGCACCGTAAATGGATATTTAATTAATACGGCAGTGAAGCAGGATGAAATAGTGGCGCGGGAGTTTCATTACGTGCGTGTCGAGAGCTTTACCGCCGGCCATAATTCTCCAGAGCCGAGCGAGCGCAGGAACTGAACAAGCTGCCGCTGGGCTCCATTCACTCCAGAAATCAGAGCGATTTCACCACAAACACCAGCTAATTCAATTCAGCCTCCGTCTTCCTAAAGTCCTGCAGAGATAAAGCAGCTCTGAAACCACCATCTGATCCCTCTCATATAATCCACTGTAAATACAGGGATCATGATGGAACGATGGGATGGAGTTTATCCTTTGTGTTTTTCTGCTCTCTGTTCAGACGCTTCTCCATAGGGTTACATCTGTGTGTGTGTGTGTGTGTGTGTGTGAGTGTGTGTGTGTATCATAGTACTGAGACTGCTCTCCTTAGAGTTACAAATGATCTGCTCTTATCATCTGATCGTGGGTGTATCTCTCTATTAGTTTTATTGGATCTTAGTGCTGCGTTTGACACAACATTCTTTTGCATAGACTTGAACACTTTGTTGGCATCAGTGGAAGTGCATTAGCATGGTTTAAATCGTACTTATATGACCGCCATCAGTTCGTAGCAGTGAATGAAGATGTATCATATCGATGACAAGTGCAGTATGGAGTACCTCAAGGCTCAGTACTAGGGCCGCTACTCTTCACGCTTTATATGTTACCCTTGGGAGATATCATGGTGTTAAAACATGGTGTTAGCTTTCACTGTTATGCTGATGATACGCAGCTCTATATTTCCTCGCAGCCCGGTGAAACACACCAATTTGAAAAACTAATGGAATGCATAGTCGATATAAAAAATTGGATGACGAGTAATTTCTTACTGCTAAATTCAGAAAAAACTGAGGTGTTAATTATAGGGCCTAAAAACTCTGCTTATAATAACCTAGAACACTGTCTAAGACTTGATGGTTGCTCTGTCAATTCTTCGTCATCAGTTAGGAACCTAGGTGTGCTACTTGATCGCAATCTTTCCTTAGAAAGCCACGTTTCTAGCATTTGTAAAACTGCATTTTTCCATCTCAAAAATATATCTAAATTACTGCCTATGCTCTCAATGTCAAATGCAGAAATGTTAATCCATGCATTTATGACTTCAAGGTTAGACTATTGTAATGCTTTATTGGGTGGTTGTTCTGCACGCTTAGTAAACAAACTACAGCTAGTCCAAAATGCAGCAGCAAGAGTTCTTACTAGAACCAGGAAGTATGACCATATTAGCCCGGTCCTGTCATCGCTGCACTGGCTCCCTATCAAACATCGTAGATTTTAAAATATTGCTCATTACTTATAAAGCCCTGAATGGTTTAGCACCTCAGTATTTGAATGAGCTCCTTTTACATTATACTCCTCTACGTCCGCTACGTTCTCAAAACTCAGGCAATTTGATAATACCTAGAATATCAAAATCAACTGCGGGCGGCAGATCCTTTTCCTATTTGGCGCCTAAACTCTGGAATAACCTACCTACCGTGGCCACCAGATCCAGTCTGTATCCAGATCAGAGGGTCACTGCAGTCACCCGGATCCAGTACGTATCCAGACCAGATGGTGGATCAGCACCTAGAAAGGACCTCTACTGCCCTGAAAGACAGCGGAGACCAGGACAACTAGAGCCCAGATACAGATCCCCTGTAAAGACCTTGTCTCAGAGGAGCACCAGGACAAGACCACAGGAAACAGATGATTCTTCTGCACAATCTGACTTTGCTGCAGTCTGGAATTGAACTACTGGTTTCGTCTGGTCAGAGGAGAACTGACCCCCAACTGAGCCTGGTTTCTCCCAAGGTTTTTTTCTCCATTCTGTCACCGATGGAGTTTCGGTTCCTTGCCGCTGTCGCCTCTGGCTTGCTTAGTTGGGGTCACTTCATCTACAGCGATATCATTGACTTGATTGCAAATAAAAACAGACACTATTTCAACTGAACAGAGAAGACATCACTGAATTCAATGATGAACTGCCTTTAACTATCATTCTGCATTATTGACACACTGTTTTCCTAATGAATGTTGTTCAGTTACTTTGACGCAATGTATTTTGTTTAAAGCGCTATATAAATAAATAAATAAATAAAGGTGTGTGTGTGTGTGTGTGAGAGAGAGTAAGAGTGACTGTGTGTCTGTGAGTGTGTATTCATCACGTTATAAAGACCAATCGTACAGTAATAGCAGTAAATGTTGATCTTGTGAGGACATCTTTAGGTCCTCATGAGGAAGCTAGTGTTAATATCTCCCAGAATGCAGTGCAGTGCCTGTAGTGTAGTGTGAGACAGACGCTAGCGGACGGTTATCACAGATCCATGAGGCGCTTCTCGCTGATGAACTGCTTTATTTATTTGGGAGCAGCTGTGTTTGCCCTGATAGCGTGGAGCATCTGAAGCATTAATAAGCGCGTGACCCGGCGGGCGTTCGCTGTTATTGCGCTCGGATCATATTAACAGCCGCTTACGGAGCGTCCGGCTCAATCTGAGCAAGAGTGTGAGGAAGAGACCCGCTCACATCTACAGGACATCATTATTCCTGCGCTGACCGTGCTCTTCTCTGATCTGCAGCGATGTCAACAACCTGTTACTGAAGACTGCAGATACATCCACTCGGATAAACATCAGACGTCCATTCAGTCTGAACTCATTCAACATCATCATAATAATAGTGTGTTATTATAACTATTACCATTAATACAATAATACAATAATGAATTGTAATTATTTATTATTAATTATTATTATTATTATTATTATTATTATTATTATTACAACTTAATATTTAAATCATTTCTGTTGATTTAATATAATTAATTTCATCCTACATTAATACTTATTATTATTACAAAAATAATTAATTATTATTATAGAATTTAATTGATTAATATTATAAACATAATTAAATTATTATCCTATGAAATATTATAAAATTATAATTGCACATTAGAAAAAAAAATATTATAATATAAATAATAATGATATTAGTAGTAGTGGCGGTGGTAATGTGCATATTAAAATATTATATATTTATTATTATACAAAAATAAGACAATTCTATTGACTTTCAGCTTCGGTTCCAAAACCTGCTAACTTATAATACTTATAAAACATTTTAATATTATACAAATGTAATCAGTTTATAATATTGAATAATATTATTCAATTTATATTATTATTAATTCATTAATTCAATTAATATTAATTAATAATTAATTCTATAAGTATACATTATTTATTTAATAATTATATTTAAGGCAAATAATAGCACTAACAGTTATTATTATTATGCTTATATATATATATATATATATATATATTGTGTAAAAAAAATCTGGTCACACTTTATTTTAGGGTTCAATTCACACTATTAACTAACCATTAACTATGACTTTTGCCTCAATTAACTCCTTAATTGCTACGTATTAATAGTTTATAAGGTAGTTTGGAACGGAGTTATGGTGTCTGGTAATAGTGAATATAACTCTAACATGTTTTCAGTAATTCCATGTGCTGTTTAACCATAATAACATGTTATTATTATTATGTGTTCACAGCAGCACTACACTGGCTGTTTAAAGCATCAGACAGCAGAAATATGAGCTCAAATAAAGCAGAGCGAGGTGGAAAGTGTGGTGACCGACGTGAAAGAGAGCGTTCTTCCCAGAATAAGCAGAAGGATCCAGAAGAAATCACAACAAACACGGGTTCAGGAAACACAAACTCTGTCCAATATGTTGGAGCATTTATAATAAATGTGGGAGTGTGAGCGAAGAACCAATCAGACGTCTGAAGACCAGTTCAGTCCAGTACTGAGGTTTGAGATTCCTCCAACAGCTCTGAGAAACTTTACACCATCACAACATGAACTACAGATCTAACACATCAGAGCTGAAGACGATCAAACTACAAGATCATGTTTGATGAGAGCAAAACAGCAGATACTGTACATCTGACCAGGAACCTGACCAGTAATGACTGATAACCAAACCTTCTGCTTCTGTCTCTGTCATGTTCACCGAAGATTTATTAGAGTCTCAGGGTGTTTTCCAGCAGATTTCCTGTCAGTTTTAAAGCTTCAGATATGTGAGGTCAGTAAAGTCATGAATTACCTTGAGCGAGTGATGTCACGGATATGAAGCGCACAGGCTGCAGATTTATGGAGCTATTAGCATCTTTCATCGGGACGGAGAGTAAAGTGTATTACAGCAGACGTGTGTGTGTGTGTGTGTTACACCTGTTAGCAGAACACTTTCT
The DNA here is from genome assembly GCF_023724105.1 of Carassius gibelio. NCBI lineage: Eukaryota > Metazoa > Chordata > Actinopteri > Cypriniformes > Cyprinidae > Carassius > Carassius gibelio. The sequence continues at coordinate 1,045,227 of NC_068419.1, read as the reverse complement.
CTGATGGAGACACATGATACTCACTACATCAGCAACATCCCACAGTGAGAGAGAAGCACACGAACACAGCACCACAACAACGCATTATACAAGAGAATAAAGCCTTACACATTACCCAAATGTACACATTTTTAATAGTTTTGTAACTCTCGTTCTCTATTAACATTATAAGGGTTGTTTACACCTAATCACAGTAAACTTAAATTACAGACAGTACAAACAATAATACTACCATCATCAGTGAATATTTAACTATTTCATTAATTATTGAATGCATGAATGCACGAATGAATGAATGGATTAATTAATGAATGAGTGAATGAACAAATGAATGCATGAATACAACGAATGCATGAATGAATGCAAGAATGAACGAATGAATGAATGCACGCATGAATGAATGTGTGAATGAATTAATTAATTGATGAATGAGTGAACGAATGAAAGAATGCATGAATGAATACACGAATGCACGAATTAATGCATGAATGAATGAATGCACGCATTAATGAATGAGTGAATGAATTAATTGATGAATGAGTGAATGAACGAATGCATGCATGTACGAATGAATGAATGAGTGAATGAATGCATGAATGAAAGTTTTTATAATAAATAAATCAATAATTGGTATATATTAAAAATATACATTTTGTTTGTAAATGTATTATTTAAATGTTAATTAGACAGAGCTCCAATTTTATTTACAATAATAAATAAATGCATAAATACATGCATACTATTTGCATGTACGAATGCATGTATTTTTATTAATTTATTTATAGATAAATAAATAGATAGTTTGGTTAACTAGTAATCAAATAAATAAAACCTGCACAAAAATACTAACATCTTAATTAAATCCTTTATGCATAATAATAATACTAAAATAAATGCCAAGTAATTACTAGTTTATACGTTTATACTAACAACAAACTATATGTCAAATATATTTTTGGTAAAAAATGTATTTTCTGTATTTTTCCTTTTGATTTTGGGGCACTTCTTGACCGATGTCATGAGTTTGACCTTTCTAAGTGCCACCGAAAGCCCGCTCTCGGTCCTCTCTTCTCCAAGCCGCACCTGGATCTGTAATGTGGCCAGGAGGGTAATGCCATTATGGGCACGCTAATGAGAAAGCAGAGACAGACTCATACCTGCTCCATCTATTCTCAGAGAAAGCGTGTGAAGCAGGGCGTTCAGCCTGACACCAGCCAAATGAAAAACACCAATATATCCCGGCGGCCTTGACCTCGCTGGAAGTGAAACAGAATTAAATAGATAAGAGCTGTCATCGAGTGCGGAGGGTGAACTATTGCAGACCGGCTGTCACGCTCATATGAGCTTCTCGTATTGATTACCACCCAAAACCGCTTCGGTTGGTCAGTGGGCCGCAGGAATGAAGAAAACACCCACATCTGAGACTTCAGAGACCACGGAAGAAGAACCAATGCAGCTCCAACAATCAGACTTCACTCATTTACATGCAAACTGCTTCAGAAGCTGTCTCAACTGTGTCTTAAAACACTTACATTTGGTCATTCGCTAAATGCAAAATGCCTTATTCAGCAGATACATGTGTTACATGATGCTTTTATCCAAAGTGACTTACAAACTTTTGATTTTTTTTTTTATTTAATTAGATTTTTTTTTGCCGATAACCGATAAATCAACCGATATTTTATATAAAAAATACTGCATGAACACAATAAATTTGCAATTATTTGAAAAAAAAATATTAATTATAAACATAAATATAACATTTAATATTAATATATTGCTTATGCCATGTTCATTCCTGTTAATTAGCCAATAAGCAATTAAAGTAAACAAATACAACTTTAAAATGTAAAATTGTACTAATAAATGTTGAAATTAACAAGCTAACAATGAATAATACTTCTACAGCATTTATTATCCTTATTATTGAAATAAAATACATATGTGTACTCTAAAATATGCATAAAGTTGAATAATAAAAATAACTGAAATCGGATGCGTTTCTGATTTGTTTATATGTTTTGGTCGGCTGCATGAACATATCGGTTTGTCTCCTCGTGTCAATAGCTTTAAATGTGTAACGCCGTTGATTAATGAATGCATCAAATTGACCAGCTGGACAAAGAAGTACTGTAAATAGATAGTAACTATCATAACTTTTGGGCTGGACTTCCAAAAATGGATTATTCCAGCAATCAGATATCGGTACCGATTATCGGTTGAACAATGATAGAAAAACAACAAAAACTTTAAATGAAGTCAGCAAAACAATAATCTTGTAACATCAACCCCATCATTGATTCATGCTGCAATGCATGCTGGGAAATATGGATTTCAGCAATATTAATTCTTCATTCAGATGACGTTGTTTGACTTGGTCTGGCATGGGTTTTTGTGTGGTTTCAAGAAAACTGCATTAGTATTTGAGACTCAAAGGTTTAGTAAACTGGAAAATATGTCTGTGTTTTTTTGCAGTGATGCAGGACTGTGTGTTCACATAAATCAGCAGCGCTGCGAGAGCAAACGCTCCTGTCGGCTTCTCTCCACCCTTATTACGCAGCAAAGTGAAATTAGCCACGTCCTCACAATGAATCCTGTCCCTGCTGTCTCGGGCGTGGAGGATCTGTGTGGTTAGGCATCAGATTTAAGAGCCAACGCCACGGCTGCTGCTTCTAATGGAAGCGTTTATTAGGGTGTGACAAACAACCTCACGAGCGCCAGCGACCACACAAACACACCACACCGCTTTAATAACCATTAATACTTACTAAACTGATAGTTCTTGTACTCGTCCAGCTCGCAGCTGAATCTACAATCCTCTTTCAATGTTAAACTCTTTTGATTTAGTGAATCTACATCTGTGACAACAGAAACTAACACAAGACAACAGTAATGCTCATGAACTTAAACAATGGTAAACTGACTCTAAACACAGACATTCACTCATATAGAAAAGCATTGTTTTTAAACTGGTATAGGAAGGTCAAAATAAGTCAAGTATTCCCAATGCGGATCTGAAACTCTACAATACACAATGGCACAATAAACGGAAAATATTTCCACTTTTAAACTTCCTTTTCTCAAACTAGTGCATGCTAAGCTTTACTGAGTAATGTATACATCAATCTGTGTCATGTTCTTGAGTCTAAACGACCTTTGGCATGCTATTGTCTTTCGGTAAGTAACCTAGGAATTCTCTTTTTCTTTTTTTCTAATATAATTTACAGTGGAATTTACTCACATTGAACAAATATGTATATATATATATATATATATATATATGTGTGTGTGTGTGTGTGTGTGTGTGTGTGTGTGTGTGTGTGTGTGTGTGTGTGTGTGCATGTGTGTTTATTTCAGCTACATTTCTCATTTTTAATTTTAAGTACTAAAATAAATACAACAAAAAATAAATAAATGACAAAAAAAAACATTTAACTAAATTTCAAGTGAAAAAAGAAAAAACACAAATAAAATCTAGTTCAAAATATTAACAAGAACTGAGAAGTAAATTATCCTAAATAACATTATCCTAGAATAAACCCCTCCTGTTCATAAATGTGTGTTTTCTTCTCTCTCTGGATGCTCTGCAGAACAGATAAGTGGCATTTTCACCTTCCCATTAAAATCTGTTAAAGTGGCGTAGCAGAAGTCTGTCGGGCCAATGACACGTCAGCTAATCAAAGCTGCTGCGCTGACAGCGACCCTGATCATATGCTCAAATAATGAATCACAGACACAACCCTGCAGAACTCCATTACAATCCATCAGAGAAACAGATCAGTGTGAATCACTCAGCTCTAGAGTCTCTGATCCAGAATCAGCCGTGCAGTGAGAGAGGGTGTGATGGACTGACCTGACGGCACCCAGGGGTCTGAGGAGGGTTTCTGCTGGGTGTTGATCTGCTCCCAGTCGAAGTCGTCATCTTTGCCTTGACTGTAGCCGCAGTCTGTGTAGGATTTCTCCAGGAGACAGTCTTCTGCAGAGAGGAAAAGAGATCGGTCACACACAAACAGATAACGACCAGACCGGGTCATTAACAGCTAATCTGAAATACCACGTGTCAACACAGTGCAAAAGTTGTAGTAAATAGTAATAGAGTAGTGAGTGAGAGTAAATCTATTATTTTGGCGAGTTGAGAGTAAATATTGAGAAAAAAATACTACTACACATAAAACAAATGTTGTGATCGGTAAATGATGCATAATGTGGCAGTACTGTGCATAATTCATAACTGGACTGTGAATGCTTTTTAATTCTTGAATTTGAACTGAGGAAGTAAACAGGACGCAGAAATACAGTTTGAATCTGAATGTTACAAAGTAGGATTTAAATTAAGTGAAATTAAAAATAAAAAAAAGGTAAGTTAGACGACAATCTAGGAACGTTGACTTGACAAAGTTTTGAAGGATTCCAAAAAAATTTAAAGGTTTATATAGGCCTTATAGAGGGATGGAGGGATGGATAGACGGATAAATGAATGGATAAAATGGTGGATGGATGGATGGATAGATAAAAAAAGCTGAATGATAAATGATCGAATGATGGATGGACTAGTGGATGAATGGAAAGAATGAAGGATGGATGGAAGGATGTTGAATGGACAGAATGATAGATGGGTGGATTGACGTATGGATTGATAGATGAATTGATGTGACGGGATGGATGGATGGGTGGATTGATGGGTGGATGGATGGATGGATGATGGATGGATGGGTGGATGGATCTATGGGTGGATGGATGGATGGATGATGGGTGGATGGATGATGGGTGGGTGGATGGATGATGGGTGGGTGGATGGATGGATGGGTGGATGGATGGATGATGGGTGGGTGGATGGATGGATGGGTGGATGGATGGATGATGGGTGGGTGGATGGATGATGGGTGGGTGGATGGATGGATGGGTGGATGGATGGATGATGGGTGGGTGGATGGATGATGGGTGGGTGGATGGATGGATGATGGGTGGATGGATGATGGGTGGGTGGATGGATGATGGGTGGGTGGATGGATGATGGGTGGGTGGATGGATGGATGATGGGTGGATGGATGATGGGTGGGTGGATGGATGATGGGTGGGTGGATGGATGATGGGTGGGTGGATGGATGGATGGGTGGATGGATGGATGATGGGTGGGTGGATGGATGATGGGTGGGTGGATGGATGGATGGGTGGATGGATGGATGATAGGTGGGTGGATGGATGATGGGTGGGTGGATGGATGATGGGTGGATGGATGATGGGTGGGTGGATGGATGATGGGTGGGTGGATGGATGGATGATGGGTGGATGGATGATGGGTGGGTGGATGGATGATGGGTGGGTGGATGGATGATGGGTGGGTGGATGGATGGATGATGGGTGGATGGATGATGGGTGGGTGGATGGATGGATGATGGGTGGATGGATGGATGATGGGTGGGTGGATGGATGATGGGTGGGTGGATGGATGGATGATGGGTGGATGGATGATGGGTGGGTGGATGGATGATGGGTGGGTGGATGGATGATGGGTGGGTGGATGGATGATGGGTGGGTGGATGGATGATGGGTGGGTGGATGGATGGATGATGGGTGGATGGATGATGGGTGGGTGGATGGATGGATGGGTGGATGGATCTATAGGTGTCTATATGGATGGATAGATGGATGGATGGGTGGATGGATGATGGGTGGATGAATGGATGGATGGATGGGTGGATTGATGGATGGATGGATCGGTGGATCAATGGGTGGATGTTGAATGGACAGAATGATAGATGGATGGATGAAAAGATAGACAGATAGATAGGGCAGTGTGAAGAATTAATTCTGCTCAACATGTCAGTGAAAGAAAGAAACTCCAAATCACTGCAGAGAGAACATCTCCAGCGTCACAGACACAAACTCTGCTCACTCTCCTCCACCTCAGCAAACACCAGCGCTGTTTACTTCAACGCCCGGGAGAGCCGCTCAAACTCTCCGTCTCACCGTGACGCTCCGCCAAAACCAACATCCTGAAGCACTAGCACATCTCTCAGCGCTGGGATGTTTTCATGTCATTTCTGAGCGTGAAGCTTCTTTTCTGCGGCGCGGACGCCCAGGAGCGGAGGATCTGGCTCAGAACAAGCGCGACTGAGTTGCGTGAATTTATTTTGGGTTTGAGCGTAACGACTGAGGTGTGAGCGAGTCTCTCATGTCTGCTCTTTTATTTCGACAGCAGGCAACATTTTCTGCTCCCTGATGTGAAGAGCAGACTCCAGATTTGATTTGGTGAACAAACAGGCACGGAGTGGGTTTCTCTTGATCTGCGAGCGTGTTTCACCGTCAGGATGAGTTCAGATCACACATCAGCACATCTCTGACTCTGCTTCTGCATTAAAGCTCGTTAGCAGCAGCACCGCAGTCATGCCTTTGATTCTCACACTGATCAAACACACAGCCTCAACCCGTCTGCCACATCACAGCTAATACACACACATCTCCTTTCCATCACGAGCGGCTGCCCTGCTCGGTTTCCAGGTTCTCTGGTGTTTCTCCAGAACGAGAACCCTGTGATCTCACCTGAGTCTCCACTAGAGCTCCAGGAAATTCAAATCGTCAAATTACTTCAAATTAAAGTTGAGAACCTTTTAGGTTAAAACATGTTTTTAGAGTCATCAAAACCTGATGAAATTCAAAAACGTAAATAAAAAGCTCTGCATAAACACAGAAAACTCAACATATAAAACATTTTCTTTATTGAAAATGAATGAAATAACACTGACTGAAATATTTTTCTTTTATCCAACAGAATTTATTTCCGCTTTAACTTCAATTTCACATACTATAAGTATTATTATTACTTAAACTAAATGTAAAAACTATAAATGTATTAAAAAAAAAAAAAAGTTCAAATCGATAAAAATTATTAAAAAACAAAGAAAAATAAAATAATCTAAAAACTACAAAAAAAATTATATATTATGAAATATAAATTACAAAAAGAAACCTGCTAAAATATTTGATAAATTAAGATGAACACAAAACTAAAACACAATTCATTAAGTCCTCTTTTTAGATTTTTTTCATTTAAATTTTTAATAAAGGTTTAGTATTTTTATTTCATCATTTTGTACATTTTTAAAAAATGTCATATAACAGTATGATTGATTTTAACAGATGACGTAAACGTAAATAAAGTTAAATAATACATTTTATATAGTGAAGTCATTAGTCAACCATTACGAAGACTAGTCAGCAGTTATTTTAGTTATTACTATTTTATATTAGCTTTATTTATCTACGTTTTATTTCACTTTTAGTTAAGCAAAATAGGGAAAATAAACGTAAATGTATTAAATAAGTAAAATAAAAATCTTTTTTTCTTCAATTTTTTATATAACGTTTTTTTTTTTATAAAAATAACCCTGATGTTCACTAGTTTTGACTATTAATTTATTAATTTTTTTGCATTAAATTGGGAAAATAAATGTACATTTATAAAAAAAAAAAAAAGAAATCCACCATTTTTTTTTCAATTTTTATGTAACGTTTTGTATATTTTATTTATTTTCAGTTTTGTTTTAGTTAACTATAATAACCCTGATGTTCACTAGTTTTGTTTATGAATTAATTTATTTTTTGCATTAATATGAAAATGTAAATTTACAGATGTCAACACATGTTAAGCCCCTCATAACCACTAACGGGAGCGATTCAGACCAGAAATAGATCCAAACGGGAGAAGAAGCCAGCCGTGCCGTGGAGAGGGTCCGATCTGTGCTGGTTCTGATGCGTTTAATAAAACCAGCAGCAGTAATAACTCCTGCTCACCAGAGAAACCTGACGCCATGTTTTAACGAGCAGAGCGTCTTTAAAGAAGCAGCCCGCTGCGCCCAACACTAATGGCTCTTAATTGACAGCCAGAAGATGAAAGCAGCAGCCGTGGATCAGACGCAGAGGATTTTCAGAATCCAGAAATAATTTGTGAAACCAGCGCAGAGATCTGAGTGTGTGATGACCGGCGTGAGCTTCTCATGCGCCTGGTTCAGATGCATTATTCAGCTCACTTTAATAATTGCTGAAATTAATCTGGTTCAGTCTGTAAGTAGTGTTTGTTTCAATAATTATTCGCTCTCAGTAGAGTCAATAGCAAAGCAGCACACTCATGCTACTAAAATAATTAAATCTTAAGTGTCAAATCTAAATACATAAACCATTTACTAATAAAACAACAACATTTTTAACAAATTTTTGTATAAATATGCTTAGTAAAATGAATTAAATAAAAATGTATACATAAAAATATAGCATTTTAAAATAAAAATAATAAAAATAAAACTCTTACTACAAATTAAGTAAATGACAAATGTAAAATAAATTTGTTTTTCACAAAGCAGAACACAATATAACACTTTTGTTGTTTGTGAGAGGACCTTCATCTCATTAATTTCAATATATATATATATATATTTTTTTTTAATAACAAATAAATGCTTTATTTTAATTAAAAAACTACCATACTACTTTCATGTTAAAATATTACAATTGAAATATTAATAATTAATAATCATTTATATTTCTAATAGTATAATATTATGTATATTATTTTTTATAATACTCCTATTTACATTTAATATTTCAAAAAATGTTTTTTTACAACAAATAAATAATGTTATTTTTGTATTCACAGTCAAAAGTTTCAATAAAAGGTAATAACATTAAAATTTCATTGTTAATATTTAAACGTTTTATTATTCAAATAATATAATATTTATTATTTTAAAATAATATACATTTAATACTTAATATTTTGTGATATAAAAACAAATAAGTAAAAAGTTTCAATAAAATGCAATAATATAAACTGTTTTTTTTTTAATCAAAATGTTAATATTTAAAAATGTTTGTATTTCTAATAATATAATATCACGTTTAGTATCTAGTAATGATATTTATTTTTTTAGGCCTAGTTAATATTCTAAAACATTGGTCGTTTTTAACAGCACTTGAATATTTAGTATTTCACAGTTAAAAGTTTGGATAAAGTGTGCGTTGGCAGCGAGCTGAAGAAAGCGTCTCTGGAGCTCTCAGGCCTCTTTCATTGTGCGCCGCTTCAAACAGACCCATACAAATCAACACGCACAGTACCACCAACGCGGCATGATGGATGTTTATTTTAGTCTGGACCGAGCAGCTCGATATCAGGATGCTCCAGAGATGATTTATCCCTGGCCTGTTCTCATTCGATTAGCCGCGGGCGTTCCTGACCTTCCCGCTGCAGAAAGACCTCCATCTCCCCTCCTCCTCGAGGCAGTGAGACCTTCCATCAAAGCAAAGCCAGTGGAGTCAGCGAACCGGCGGAGCGAACCAAAGCCAGATCCGGGGGGGATCGCACAGACTCGCTGAATTACACCCAATTTGTCCAGAGCTGCCAGCAGCAAAAACTCGGAGGAATAGCCGGCGCTCCAGAAGCCGGAGCGTTTCCCGTTTGATCTCGGAATGAGAAGGTAAACAACAACACTAATGAGCTTTCTAGTGCTCCGAAGGAAACTTTCACCAGGAAAACTTCTCGGGGGGGCTTCAGAGGAGTCGATTGTTTTTGTAATTATTTAGCACAGGCCTTTTAATTACTTTTAATTGCTTTTAATTATGCAAGACAAACATGCAGAGGTTTTTTGAGGCTGCTGTTGTTGTGGATGAAGTTTAAAAGCAGCATGTTCTCTTTAATATAGTGAACTAGATCAAGCACACTACTGAGTGTTACATGAAAACTTCAGCTCATTTTATCTTTTGAACATGCAATGCATTAATAAGTAAGTAATTACTGTCATTTAATGACTTTTCCCTTGATAAAGTAAGGAATTACTTTTCATTTTTCTTACTAGAGTCATCGCATTAATGATTTAACGTCAAACTTTTGTTACAATTTATGCTTTTAATGTAACCTTTTCCCTTTAAATACTTTGGTTACTACAAGAATAATTATTAAAATATTTTATATCATTTATTTGAAAGAATTAAAAGCCATAATTACTCTATTATCCTAATGAGCAACACTGGTGAACATAAATACAATTCCTGCCGAAGGGTTGGAATAATTATGATTTTTACATGCTCACCGAGGCTGCATTTATTTGATCAAATATACAGTAAAATTGTGAAATATTATTGTAATGTAAATCATCTGTTTTCTGTGTGAATCTGTGTTAAAGTCTAATGTATTTCTGTGATGCTCCGCTGTATTTTCAGCATCATTCCTCCAGTCTTCAGTGTCACATGATCTTCAGAAATCAGAATAATATGATGATTTACTGCTCAAGAAACATTTTCTCTTAAAAAAAAAAAAAAAAAGAAATATTCCAAAAATCTCCGGAGAGAATATTTCGCTGCAGAATGATCCAAATCTTCACATGGATGTTGTTTTTGGAGCGAGTCCAATGCGTCCCGTTATAGCACAGCACAGTTCTGCATAGTTTTGGTCTTACGAGGCCTTTCAAACACGTTCCTATCAGAGATATTACACAGAAACACCGCATTACTGCAGAACATTCCTCAAATCTCCAAGCTGAAAGAAACACGTCAGGAACGATGCTGTAGAGTCACTGAAGAAACCTCATCTGCATCAGACAGAATTAAAGGACAAACATTAAACACGCTCGCAGAACTTTATTATTTCAATATTATATTACACTGTGAATATTTAATATTATTTGATGTTAAATATTTCTAATTCTTAACAAGAAATGAATATGCTACTTTTGTATTCACAGTAAAAAGAGTGATGGTATATTAATATAAAAAATATGTTTTCAATATTTTAGTTATTTCTAATATCATAATATTTAACATTTAAAACAATATTCATGTTTATATTTTTAAATACTTATTTTATGTCAAATATTTATATTTATTAATACTTTAAAATAATAGTCATGTTTATATTTAAAAAAAAAAAATTTTAAACATTGTTAGTTTTTTTATTTATTGTTTTAAAACATTTAAATGGTAATATTTTCACATTTTTATTTTTAAATAATATTCATGTTTATATTAAAAAATATTTGCAATCTTTAACAACAAATAAATAATGCTACTGCTGTATTCACAGTAAATGCATCAATAAAGAGCAACATACTAATAATTTAAGAGATAATTGAGTAGTTAATTAAACGATGCATTGTGAGGTGTGTTTCTCCCTCGTCTGACCTCAGGGCATCTCGTGACCTCTTTATCCTCTGACGGCAGGAAGTGATGTCGTCTGAGTGGCCATCTGTTTTTACCAGCAATATTTAATAGAATTCTGTTCTTCAATCAGGAGTTTAAGCTGCCGGCGAGGTTTTGGCGATTTGGAGGATTATAATAGGGATTTGTGGGAAAGAAGCTGTTTTCTCTGAAATATCATTATGTGTGTAAATTATTCAGTTTAGAGTCACTCGGTTTCATCCAAAGCATATTCAAGAGTATTATTTTGAGTATAAAACAACATTTAAAATATAAAAACACAGATTCATGTCCTGATACATGATTTTTTAAGGTAAGTGGTTTGCAAACAATTTATTTTAGCTATATTTAAATACAAAATTAACACTGTTGAATGTTAGTATTGATTGCAACCACTTACCTTAAAATAAAAATTGTAAATTAAATTATTTTTTTTTAAGTGCACAGGAAAAGTGCTACAATACAACTATTAATGCAGTGTTGATGAAAATGATAACGAAAATTATTTGTCAACAAACAAAAGTCAAACAAAACGACTAAAACTCTTTTTGAATGGCAAAAACAATGAATAAAAACGAGACAAAAATATTAGCGAGGCACTAAAACAGAGAAGTGAACACTGAATGCAGTTCTCTTTCGCATCTTAATGCAGAAATAGACACTAAATAATCCCAAATCCTTTTTGAAAAATAAATTCACATAAACACACCTGGATACGTCTGAAGACAATACAAATGTTGCATTGAGTTTTAAAGGGACAGCAGCCTAATTTAGTATTAATAAAAAGTCTGTAACGTAGTTTGGTTAAAATTTCTCAATGGTGGTATAAAAAACACCTTATTTTTTACCCGGTCAAAAACAGCTCTTTTCAGAGCGAGCCATTTTGTAGCATTATCCTTTAAATGTTAATGAGCTCTGCTGACTCCGCCCCTCTCTTCCGAGCCGCTCTCCGAGCCGCATTCATGGTCAAACTTGCTAATTAACACATTATTAGGAAAGGCCATTTGCAAAGATTCATTATAAAACTTCAATTTTCCTGTTTGTGAAGCACGACCAAACGAATGGTTTTGAGTTTCTGATTTAATGAAACTGAAAGCGGAGTCAAAGGCTGAGAATGAGTGTAGTGTTTAGTAGATCTGGTGTGTGCTTCTGCTGTTTTAGCGTCAGCTTGCACAAGTAAATATTTTGTGTGCAAGCAGTAATAAAAAACACAGTGATCCGGCTTCATACTTGAGCTCTGAGTAAACAGACTGAAGCTTTTTACAAACTAAACCTGCGACGTTTCAAGCTCTGTTTAGTTTACCGTAGTAATATTTACAGAGCGCTGGCGTCCTCACACGACCCGCCGGAGACGAGCATCACTTTCTCAAATATTCAAGAAGAGAGGAGGAGAATAGAGATCATTCCAGCCCAAGCGCAGACAATATCACTCATCCAGCTCCGAGACCCAGAGAGAATTCATCTCAGCGGGAGACGCTCTTCACATACTCCCACACACACACACACACACACACACACACACACACACACACACACACACAAGAAATCCCACTTGTTCTTGTAGATTTTCAGGAACAAATCTCAACAATGTCTCAAACTGTGCTCAGATCAATACAAGAGGATTGTTTTTATTTTAGAAGCGACGTCTGAGTTTGATTCTTACACTCAACACACCAGAGAACTTCAAGCTGAGCATGTCTCAACACAACTCGATCATCAGCTTCACTAACGAGTCAGAAGTGATTAACACGAACGCTCTGGTCAAGCCAAGACTCCTGCTGTTCGTTCAGAAGACACGACCCAAGCAGAAGATGAACCCGAAGGAGACGACGGCTCCGGCTCCAGACTCATGTGACTGAAATGCTAATTCAATGCTAATCTGGAGAGTAGCTGTGTGATGAAAGGCTCTCTGTTCGGACAAGAGCAAGCCAGAACTGATCGATGCTCCGTCCACACTGAAATGATTGCACAGTAATAAAGGAATGGCAGGGAGACACGATGCATTCCTCCTGCAAAGACTCGGAGTGCCGGAGGACAATCAGGCTTTGTTGTGTTTCCAGGCGGATCGGTGTGGATGCGCTGGAAGCTCCGCTTTCTTCCTGCACGGCTGTATGTGTAAGATTTATTACAGATGATGCACAGATATTATCTGTTCAAACTAAACAAATACAAGAGTGTGGCACACAAAGAGCCTCTTTCTCTCCCAGAACAGACACGGCTGTGATTCTCTGACCTCACGACCTCACAGGAAACACTACTCTGTCTCTGACTCACAAACATGCTCTTGCTTTACTCTCATAGTTTCCCAGTGATAGTCAAGTCACAGCAGGGCGACCCGGGTGTTATTGGGTCATTTCTGGGCATTATTTGGGACGGGTCCTTCCCTTCTCCTGTACTCATTCTTCCCTGCTTCCTGGAGATACGGCTCCGGAGAGAACGGCAGGAAAAGGAAAAGCCTGGTGCAGCCGGGAGGAAAATACCAGGCTTCACAAACATGTGTCATCCTCCACCACCGAAACAAAACAGCACAGAGAAAAAGTGACGAAGCTAATCAAATTAAAAGTTAGCGCAGAATACTTAACTATTTCCTTACTTAATTCCAGAGACTTGTAGAAGGAAACAAAGCAGTGTAAAGGCAGTGTGGTGATTTATGACCACAGGGACTACACTACATTAGACGGACCGAGCAGATGAATATGAACACGCCATGCTTTCTGATTAAATCCCAGCACGGCTGGAGTCATGGAGTCGGGATTACACTTCCCAAATCCAGATGATCTTTAAGTGAGAGCATGAATTTGAGGGAATAAGCTATGCTTCTTATCAGAGCATTAATACTCATCCGACCCAACAAACACACCCTCATATTTACTTTCATCGACAGACATCTGATCCCTCCACACAAGAACAAACCCGGGAAGGAATCTGGACTTCCTTTGGACAATGAACCACCAGGTCCCAGAAAATAACTGGCCATTAAAACAGAAATATACATGTGGCCATGAACGCTCTGGATGAGAAGTGACACACATCTGCTGGTGAGAAACACACTCTTCACACAGAGCAGACGTGTTTGGGGACGCTGCCGTCGGCTCATGTTTGCCCTCCGCATTGATTTCTATAAAGGGAACATTGATTGTGAGCGAAGTTCAGGAACCTGCTCCGCCCCGAGCAAACGCTCTCGACCCAAAACACACAGAACGGCTTCACTTACACTGATAGATGTGCTGGATCACAAAGTGTTTCTAATGAGAGGAACTGCAGCTGCTGTTATCAGCTTCTCTCATGGAAATATAGAAATATATGCACGTGTTCCAGGGAGAAGTGTTCATTTCAGTGTTTTCAGCGTCTCACGGTCACTCGATTCACTGTCACTTCAGTTTGAGTTGCTTTGACACAAACAAAACATCTTTACAAGACATAAATCTGAACAAAATAAAAATCTGATGGTTTAACATTAGGAAGTGGAGAATTTAAAACGGCCATAAATATTATTAATTTAAGGTCATTTTGCAGTTGCAATGTAAAATACTATAATGGGAAAAAAAAAAATCTTTTTTTACAGCTAAATATTACTTACATTTATGCATTTAGCAGACGTTTTTATCAAAAGCAATTTTGCAAAAGCAAATATTTACAACAATAAATTAAAACCAATATTTATTGTTTATTTACTTATAATCTATTGTTTATTATATTATTTACTTTATTATTTAGTAACTGTTATATTTTATCATTTAGTAATTTATTTCTATTTTTATTTAGTAATTTATTCATAATTTATTTAGATTTTTACTTTTTTAGTAATTTATCTTTTAATTCAATATACATACATACATATATATATATATATATAAATAATTTTAGCAATTTAAAATTGAGTAATACTTACTTTCTTGTTTATTTATTATGATATTTATACATAATATAAAAAAAAACCTGGCCAAATTTTGTAACCCTTCAAACCTGGATTTTTTTATTATTATTATACAATAAAAAAATATATATAAAATTGCAATATTTAATCAGAAAATTAAAGCACTAGACAAATTTATGAATTTTTTTACATTAAATAAAATACTACAAAAGTACAGGAAGCAGAATATTTATATATATCTTTTATTTGTTACTTCCGTTACTGCTGCGTTCGAGACCAATCAGCCAATCAGAAGCTCATTTAAACAGCCCTGATTATTTAACCCTTTACGTCTCCAGGCCTAATGAGTAGAGTTGAGTCTCCGCTGGACGTCACACAAACGCTCCGGAGGGAATGAAGCTGAGATCAGGCTGCATGTGTCTGAGTAACTCTGTGATTCTCCAGAAACATCCGTCTTTGATCTGACGCTCTTTCAAAGCTCTTTCTGATCCTGCGGTTTGAAGGGCAAAGACGACGCTGGGAGATCTCTGGAACTAGTGAACGGGGGAATATAAGCAGCACAAACAAACACTAATTGGAAGCTGATTTAGTTAGCTGTTGCCTGACTGATTTATGTCCTCCGGGCCGAATGAATAATTAAGAGGCGTGTCACGAGCTGGAGGCCAGCGGACGCATTATGACAATAATCAGATCAGAAAACAGAAGAGCGGTTTACACCAGCAAAACAGACTAACACTAATAAATGCACTCTTAAACATTGTTTATTTATCACTTTGTAATTATCTGTGAAATTTACTAGCAATTTCAAATAGTAATTTTGTTTTTTTTTGTGAATTTACTGTGAATTAGACGCTAAAAATAAAAATAATTGTATTTATTTTACTATATTACGTAAACATGGACACTATCACATTAAATCATATAAACATTTTTTTTTTCAAATTGTTTCAAAGTCAATCAAACAAAAAAAATTTTTAAATCACATGATTTCAAGAATCATGTCTCTAACACAACAATTATATATATATATAAATATATTGTTGTTACTTTTTTAAATTAAAAAAAGTAACAAAAATTGTCATGTTTGACTTACACTTAAAAAAAATTGTTATGGAAATCATTTTAACTCAGAAATAGTTAGTATATTTCACAAACATATTGCATGAAACATGAAATTATGAAGTAGAAAAGCTCTCCCTGGCTAACATTCTCTGATCCTCTCTTTAAAATCATTTACAGCGTACTCCTCTTCCTCTCATTCAACAAGCGTGAGTCTGAGTCTCAGTCCAGCAGTGCCTTGTCTGACAGAGAGAGAGGGATTCGAGGAAGAGAGGACGGAGCAGAGGTGAAGAACGAGGGATGAGCGTCTCGGAGGGCCGGCTGACATTTGGCTGGTGTTTGTGTGAAGGAGGTTAGCAGATCATGTGAAGAAACACACGAGACGACAGTGACACACAACACGTATCAGAACACGATCATCGCTCCGACACCACCACGATCCCCTCGGAGACGCTACATATTTCATGAGGACAAATTTGCAAAAGAGAACTTGAATATTTGATGCCGTTGGTGTGTATGGCTTTTATACGCCGTTATTAGAGCAGAAGTACAGGACTTGTGCTGTGTGTCCAGCTTCACTTTCACCTGAATCACATGCATTTCTATTACGGTCTACATGAGAATGCTAATACTTCTACAGGTCAGTATCTTGATCTAAAGTAGCAGTGAACACATTTCTAATGTCACAATGTTTCTGTTTCAAATCAATCCGTCTCTTCTGAACTTTCTATTCATCTGTGAATCCTGAAAAATAAAATGCATGTTTCCACAAATACAATCAAGCGAAGGCCATCAAAATATCTTACATATAAGAAAGTTTATTTGCATTTTTTTCATAAAAAAAAAACTTAGTTAGCTTTTGACCCAATCAAAATAACCCAACTGCAGTTTGATTGTGATTATTTGGAATGAACGAGGAAAGTTGTTAAAAACGTTTCTGCACATGGACTCTGTCTGGACGTATAAGATCATACGAGGAGTGAGGGATGATAGAGATGTCAGGCGTTAAATGGCAGCGAGTGCCCAGCGGAGACGTCGGGTCCCTCCATGCGCCGCTTGTCTGCTCGGATCCGTCACCCCCCCCTCGGGCCCCGGGGCCATGTCACAGTCTGCTCATCACTCAGCATCGGCTCAGAACACCTTCACACTCCTCACCAGCTCCTGAGGCTCCTCCACCCAAACCGCTTTATCTCCAATCAGCGTCAATACCTGCAGCTCCTCCGGACAGATCCTCCATCTTTACTGAGATCAAAGCCCAGAGACGGCAAACCATCAGAAGACACGCCGTTCACTACAGTTTCTCAGCTCACTTTCACCCCCAAATCAAAGAAATGGTGCTTTGATTACAGGATATCTGACCAGAACATGTCCATATTTCAAATGTTATTAATAATACAAAGAAATTGGCATGCACACAGTGCAAATAAATCAATATTGGTCAATTTGTTTAGTTTCTGCACAAGGTAGTACAACAAATATTATTAAGTATAAACATTATACTATTGAAATAATATGTAATAATTTTTTTAATTACATTTTTGCGTCATTTCTAATGAGAACTAAGGTAAATTTGCTTAATTGCTATAAAAAAAATAATTTCACAATGATGGTCATCAAGGTTTCATGTAAAAAAAAAACTGTTTTAATCTAAATAAATAAATAACGACGATCGCGAAGCAAATAAATAACCATAAGAAAATCAAAAGATGTGATGTTTTGCATTAAAAAAAATCTAGTTTTTATTATTTCAGTAATTTTCTTGACAATTCCTGATGTATAAATGCTAAGTTATTTATTTTTATTATCATTCACTTTTACTTTTATCACATAATAATACTGTCTATATATATACAACTGCATTTTTAATTTTCATCATATAAAAAAAAATCACAGTGGGAAAAAAAAATCTATTTTCTTAATGCAAAATGTAATTTCTTACAAATATCTTTTCATAGGGAGTGAAATGTGACCTGGACATTTTCTCGACAGATTTCATGAGATTCATCCCTAAATCCCCTCCTGACCTCACCTCGAGACTGATGCGTCTGCCACCTGTCAATCATCCCAGTCTCGTGGATTAAAGCATATCATAAACACAAAGATGCAGGAGATGTTTAAGAGGATAAGCAGAGCAGGCTCGCCGTCTTAATCTGCAAACCACAGCAAGCTTTCCTTGAAGAACACTTACAATAAACTTCCATCTGGGCCTCAGAGATGATATTAATCAAGAGTTTCTGGTAATTGCTTTCCTGATGTCAGATAATACAGCAGCATCCGTCTGAAAGCATCTAATCCTGACCTGCTTTCAATGGAGCCGGAGGACGAGGAAAATAGCGTCTCATGAATAGCAGATGATTATTCAAACAGAGCATTTCCATATCATTTCCACTCTAGATGTACTCTACACAGAGTGAATTACCATGCAGACTCCTAAGAGCCTTTCCTAATGGCTCTGAACGCTTGAATGTGCATTAAACTTGACCAAATAACGTCATCTGAATTATATCAGGCACCGTGCATGAATTCTGAAGCATTCTGAATATATTTACATTATTGCATTTCTGAAAAATAAAAAAAACGAACTAAATCACGCACAATCCAGTCAGTAACACAAAAACACACAAGTATTCACTATAAACTGCCAAAATAGAAGTTTGGTTTAACTTGAAGAAATTATGACAGAAATACATTATTATTGTACAGCAGAATGCACTTTTCAAAGTAGTATTTTTATTCCATGTTTTAATTTTAACAGTAAATCTCTGTTGTCCAGCACTTTTCATTTAACTACACTTTAAAACATTTAATTTTATTTGTTACATTTAATGCATTAATTTGGTTAAAGCAATTTTGTATAATAAATTTGTCATGTAAATCATACATCCAGAAAAACTTTTTTTTTTTTTTATTAAAACTGAATTTATCTAGAAAAATTTAATAGGGATAAAAAACTGCATTTGATTTGATTTAAATGAATCAGCCTTGCTTTTTTAATACTAAAATGTAATTTATACAGTATAACAGAAACAGAAAAAACAAAAAAATAAAACTGGATTTCATAGTGCCCCAAAAGTTACATTTTTGTAAAACTTTTATTAAATCGTTGTTAATTTGTTTCAGGATTTGAATTAATTAGAAATGCCTTTTTATTAATAAAATGTTATTTAACCTTTAAAATAGAATAAAAAACAAATGTATGAAAAAAGCAGAATATGGGAAAAATTAAACATTTCATAGGGCCTTAAAAATGTAATTTTAAACTTGCATAATTTTTTGTTAAATTGTATCATTTTATGATTTAAATAAATTAAACATTAAAAATGAATTTGGGAAAACGGGTTTGAGGAACGGTGGTGGCCTGGGCAGGAGCACAAACACTGCAAGATGGTTTTTAATAGGTTTGATCACCACGAACACTACAGAGATGACTTTAAATGTGCTCTATTTAAAACCAAGCGTACAATGTTCTAACAATAGCAGAAAAACTGGGAGTATCCACAAAGAAACACCTACATTTACTGGAAAACATCTCCCAACCGGCAGTAACTCACACTGGTGAAATAAACACAGTTCTGTCTGTTTTACCTAAACACAGAGAGTCCTACAGCACTGCTGACCTGGAGCTTTATTACAAAGAGATGTGGAGTTAAAGCTGAGATCCCAACAGAGTACAGACAGCAAACCTGAAGCAATCCACCCAGGAGAAGCAGAGATGATGAAATCCTTCACCTCCAGAACACACACACACACCCACACACACACACTCGCTCTGATGGGAGCGCTGTAATCAATAGGGCGACAAATGAACCTGCACAATTGACTTCAGCTTGTTCATTCATTATTAACGGCTCAGAATAAATGAACTTAAATTGAAGTAGCAGGCGTTTGACAGCCCTAAGCTTCTCATTTAGCATTCAGCAACAAATCTTAATGTGAGGCCCAGTGCACACTGATACAGCTCCCTAGAGAGGGAAGTTTGGGACACTATATCCTCTCGGAGAAAAATTACTTGAGAAGAGGTTGTTATTTTAGTATCACTGAGATTCTATTAGTTGGCATTATATATATATATATATATATTTAGTTTAAATTTTCCATTCCATTATAATGTATTAATATAATATTAATTTTTAAAGGATATTTAAATTTTAGTTACACTTTTAGTAATTTTGTTGTGTGTTTTTGTCAATTTTTTTCATTAATTTATTAAATCAAGTTAAAGGTGAGAAATGCTGCCTCAACAAATAGCTTTTTTTTTTTTTACTTTTCTATTTTAATTTTAGCTACATTCAACAATTTCCTTACTTATTTTGTTAAATTGTTATTTTAGTATCACGGAGATACTATTAGTTTTTTTCATATGAGATGTTCTTAGTTTTATATTTTACTTTTTTTATAATTTATATTAATATTTTACTATTATTGTTTTTTTTTTTTTGGTTTTTTAGTTTTTTTTTTAAATACATTTATTTTACTTTATTTTAGTTTTAGAAATGTTGCCTTGGCATCTATCTGAAATAAAATAAAATCAAAATGAAAATCTAATTAATAAGGTATAACAACACATTTTGTTGTGCATTATGGTCATTTTTATTATTATTTTTTAATTTCAATTTTTTATTTTATTTTTATTAATATTTTTTATTATTTATAAAGTTTTTATTAATATTTTTAAAAGTTTTGTTTTTTTATACCTTACATTTTGATACTACTGAAAAAAATGCTAATATAATTTTTTGTAAGTTTTTCTTTTTAAGCAAACCTGAAAGCACTCTTAATGAATATAACATAAGTAAGACTGGAACAGCGTCTAAATATCCCAGTGATTATGTGTTTAAGAGTTTTCTCTGGCTTATTTTCCAGCTCACAGAAATCACATGGTGCTCCACTCACCAAAGGTTTTCCGATGCATCAGACACAAATCTAAATGGAGTGATCAGCGATACTTCAGAGGAAATCCCTGTGGGAAATGCAGCGGATTGAAGGTTGGTGTTTCTGGAGAGTTCATTAAGATGAAAGCGACACTCGGCCGTTCCTGTGAGTGTTTGGGTGTTTCAAGCCAAACTGAGGAGTCAAGACTCTACAGGTGAACAAGCCATTGCATTTAATAACACATATCACCATACGTCCCTGGTTTATTAATTAGATTAAGAACTAATGCCATTTCATCTAAACACTTTTTTACTGTTTATTTCATTGGACTTTCTTTCTACTAATCTGAAACATATCATGAAACTGCCCTGTGCAAGAAAGAAACTTTTGGTTGTAGTTTCTGGCCCTAACAGACATGCTTACAATGAGAAAAATAAGCAAAAATAAAAACGAATGAAGCTTTCTGGCTTTGTTCAAGGTTTTACTAAGGAGTATTTGGATTTCTCTTTTTATCGCTCCAAAAATCAGAAAATACTGTCAACAGACAGAAAACAAACACATTTTACCTCTGTTTTTAGGAATAAAGTGTTCTATAAATCATTGTGAATGATGAACAAAGCCCTAGATAAGAATAAAACTAAGTTCTGCTGATGTCGAGATAAAAACTTTTAAAGATATGGTTTGAACTTAAAATCTAAATAAATGAAACACCCAAATTACACCTTTAAGAGTTTATTATATTGCAATTTCTTTCCACTTTTAGGAAATAACATGCTATACAAATTAAAAATAGACCAAAATCTCAAATTTCTCCAGTGCATTACAAACTTTTGCCATGAGATATCATGCTTACAAAAAAAAAAAGAAAGAAAGCTCCTCAGTAAAATCCTTCAGACTATAGAGAGGAATAAAACAAAACTAACTTCTGGTGTTTGTAAGTGCTGCTGAAGTGGAGATAAAACTCTTTAACGATGCGTATTGTAATTAAAATCTAGACATGCAAATAGATCAAACATTCAAAATACACAGTTTATTTTACTTAAACTTTCTTGCACTAGCATATTATGAAAAGCCAAATAGCCTACAACCTCAAAACTGACCAGTGTAGAAACGTCATGCTTATTTAATGAAGTAATCAATGAAGTAGCAATCCTGGCTTTATTCAATGTAGTTCGTTTGGTTGACATTAGAGAGGTTGACATAAATCTTTCTATTTTGGCTGGGCTTCACTGTGAGTGAGAAAAGCGTTAGAAGACACCATGCATCGGTCGGCGGATGCACACATTCACACGAGCGTCTGGGAACCTGAGGCAAACGTCCACAGATGACGGATCCGAAGCCTGCGTGAAGAGATCAGAAGCTGTGGAGGGGGTCGAACTCTAAAGGGTCCCCACCCAGAGGAACACAGCAGGTGGTTTGACAACGTGCCACACACACACACACACAGAGAGAGAGGCGAATGTCTGTGAAAGGTCAGCGCTGATGGAGACACAATCCAGTGTGCTGGAGGAGTGATATTCCCACAGTTCTCCAGCAGAGAGAAGGTCAGAGCCGGCCCGGAGCATCCACCGGAGTCCTGCTCCTGCTCACTGTCACACACACACAGATCTCGTCCCGTCTGAACCTGCTTCTGGATCACTGCTACACCTCAAACTACAGCCCTGGCCAAAATGAGTACAACACTGCTATTTTCAGCAGGTAA
Organism: Carassius gibelio; assembly: GCF_023724105.1. NCBI lineage: Eukaryota > Metazoa > Chordata > Actinopteri > Cypriniformes > Cyprinidae > Carassius > Carassius gibelio. The sequence goes on along the minus strand of NC_068419.1, from coordinate 1,022,533 downwards.
AAATGGTTTAAAGTCAGTTATTTCTAGCTTTTTCTGAAACTGAGACAGATTCAATCCAGTCTCCAAGAAGCTACACAAAACCTAATTATAAGAAAATAATCATTTAAAATACATGGTAATAAATAAACATTTTTAAATATTTGTATTTTATCATAGTATAATACAGCGGCATATTAGAATGGTAATGTTTTTTTAGTATAACAATAATAGTACTAATAAAAATAATAGATGTGAAAAGTAAATTTAATTTAATTTTAATCTAAGTAAAAAATTCCAATATTATTACTATCATTACTTTTATAAACTACTCATCAGACTCTATTTCTCCATTACAAACTCTTGTCAGATGCTGTGAATTTTTGCCCACAACAATATTTGAGCACATAAAGGCTATATTTATTCAATTAGACTACAGTTGTTTCCAAAACCATCTATTTTTCAGACTGAATACCAAGCCAGGACTGTTTGTATCTATTGTGCTCTGTTGTCTTCTCCTGTAATCTCACATACACTGATCCTATAATTACAGCTAGTAGAAAGATCCACTTCCCAGTCTGTCCTGGGCTTCAGGGTCTCGGTGTAAAAGTGCTGACGAGTGATTTTCATGAGGAGAAACAGCTGCGTGTTCAGTAATCAGTGCCATGTGGCCAAACACACATATAGACTCAGCAAAAAGCCCTTAAACGCAGATCTCACAGAGACTGAAGAGCTCTAAATGTCCCACTGTCTTTATAATCACAGGCCTGTCGCTGGCGTACCGACGGGAAATGAACTCTTGCTCCTCACTGATGAGGGTTGGTAGTGCGCCGTGGCAGTTTTAACACTAACTGGTGAGCTCCACGTCTGTCACACTCGGCGCTCTGTGCAATTTAAGTGTCAGGGAGACTTGGAGCCGTGGAAATGGATTCCTCCGTGACGGGATGACACTGGGTCCGGCCCACAGGAGGAGATCCGGACCGCCAAACACACAGGTTTGGGGAACATTGACTGCTGCCAAACTGCTGACAGATCCACACAAAACACACATGCAACCTCCTTTACAGCAATTAGCCGTGTCACAGTTTCATTAAAGCTTCAGCTTGAGCCGGAGATAATAGCACATCCATCCATGCGGTTACAGTCAGGCTCTGTTCAGGAAGTGACAGGAACTTGATCTCATGGATACAGAAGCAAGAATAAAGCAAGGTTAATGGTGTTGGGGGGCGGGGGGGGGGCATCTTAGTCATTGTACAATGCTCAGAATCGAACAGAGAATGGTTTTGAGTCAGACAACCATTTCTGAATTTGTGTCCAGGGAGCAGACAGGAACTAGAACTCAAACCAAATATTAAATGACTAAAAACAATCAAAAGTAACAAAAATTCTAAGAAAATCATATAGGCTAATCCCAAAAAGAGTGGTTTGGAATTAGAAAAAGTAAAGTTGAAGAGGCTTAAACTTAAAAAATGAATCCAAGAATGTTACATTTCTTAGAATTGGAATTTAAGTTAACTGTATTCATTTTTGTTTTTTAATCATTATTAGTATTATTATTATTATTATGGAGTAGGGCTGAAACGATTAGTCAACGTTATCCACAGCATTGACAATAAGAAACTGTCTACAAATATTATTGCTGTGGAGTAGTCTCATATGATCTAATGTAAGAGCCTGCAGTAATGTGGTTTGACCAGTGTAGCGCTGTGGTGCAATTTGTATTGCTATTATTTTTATTATCTAAAAAATGCATTACCAGTATATGTAATACACTACTGCAATGTACTATGAATAAAATAATAATTAAAAAAAAATTATATAACTGTATATTACAACAAATAAATATGCATACAACATCAAATGTTGATGGATAAAAGAAAATACATTTAAGTCAAATCAAGTCCAATCAAATGATGATGGATAAAGTCCCGTTTGACATTCATGCACCATAAAATCTCTGACAAAAGACTGGTGACTCTAAACTCCAAGAACCGTATGTTTTTTGTTTTTCCTCAAAGAACGGAACGTTTGTATGCGAGCCGCATTGTTGCCTTCCACGCTCCCCGCTGTTTGCTATTACGGTCCTCCGGTGACTAAAAGCGGCGTCTGAGGAGCCTGTGGCTGGACTCGATTAGCTGCGAGAGACCTTCTCTGTTCAGTTCCAGTGAGTAAACCCTCCGCAGGGGCCCGGCCACGGCTCGCACTTGAAAGCAATACTTAAGAATCTGACAACAAACCAAACTGCTTCAATTTAATCCATCTCCCCGGGTGAGAGGAGCTGGAGGTAAACATGTGCCCTCATTATTTGCACTGCTGCGTCTGGAGATATATGCAGACGTTACACCGGCCCGAGACGTACAGAACATAGTGACAAACACAGCCTCATTGGAAACACGGGACTCCAAATACATTTCTGCAAAAAATAAAAATAAAACATACCTACACATACGAATCGCTGCAGTTTCCAATTGAGTAATAGTAGCCAAAGACTAAAAATGGAGTTGGAGAGTTTGGAATATTTGGCCGAGGATGTAAGTATTGAGCAAAAAGCCAGTGACCCAGTTTACTTATTCATTCGTTTTAAGAACACCCAGCCTCTCAAGAGAAGGGAACAAATTAGCCATGATGGGAAGAAACCGCAGAACATAACACTCTGTGCTGCTGCGTGTTGGGAAACAACATGACGGATAAACCCAAGAGAAGGGCGTCTCCTTCCACAAACACAACCCACCGTCCTGCTTTAATAACGGCTGGTGCCAATATATGAGGAAATCAAGCAGTCATTACCGGAGAGAGACGATTGATTTCACTATTCTGAAGCCTTCAGCCTAAACGACTCTTTCAAAAACATTACAAATCTTAATTATTTGGACCAGTAGAGTAATGAGTATATGATGTGATTTTGGCTTCCTCTTCATCAAGAGCACACAAAATTGTACACAAACGAAACTGCATTAACTCTTTCCCCGGCAAACACAGACTTTTCTGATATTCGTGAAACACACTTCCCTGTTAAACGCTAGGGGGCGCTATTATGCATCTCCTGAATGAGTGTAAAAAGTGGCGATCAAAAACACAGACCAGGAAGACACAGAAACAAGCCATCTCATATAAAAGCATGTGCATATGAAAAATTATTGCGTTCATCAACACTAATAACATATAAATGAAAACTGCATAATGCTATAGCAAGTGAAATGTGGATTCAGAATAAAAAAATGCAGATTTTGTATTTATTTTTTTGCTCAAAATGTTGCTTTTTTTATTAAACCTCCCTACATTAAAGTGTTGATAAAAAATAAAATGAATACTTTTTTTGTTGGTTTGTTTGGAGCAATGAAATTTTAGTGAAACACGCTGGTGGTGGCTGGAAACTTTCTTTTTAAACGGTGGCGGGGGAAGAGATAATCAGCTCCACGATGAGTCTTGAAGTGCTCACGATGGCATTGATGTGTGTGGTTGGTTCAGACTGGACTGGAGGCTTGCGGTGTGAAAGCGAGCGAGTGCCTCTGAGGCAGCTCTGGGGTCTGTGGCTGTTAATGCAGCGCCTGCGGACACACCTGCGGCTCTTATCTGCTGCCTGTCCAAATGACCCTCAGCCGGCTGGATCTGGTCTACCTGTCTGCGTCTCGTCAGCGAGTTTCACCTGACAGCAGAACAAGCACGAGTCTGGGTTTAGACGTCCTAAAGGGAGAGCGACAGCCTCCTGCTGCGCCGCTGCCAGCTCCGTGTCACTTCTGCTCGTCTTCAACTCCACACGCAAACAAAGTTGCCTGGTTTCTGTGCGATACGCTTCGTTTGTGTCTCAGCTCTGGGACAGTGAGTATTAGGAGGAGAAGTTTGGGCAAGAAGTTGGAAGCGTCGCCACACAGAATGATGTTCCTTTCTTCAATGATCTAAACAGGGATTTGTTTAATTGTCCTTCAGTAGGATTTCCCCAGTAGAGATTTGCCTCGTTTATCATGGTGGAGAGGCTCATTTCATGCTGCTGGCTCGTCTACAACAAGGCTTTTGGAGAATTACGGTACTGCAACAGACAGAATGGATCTGCTAGAATAACCCTGCACTCCTTTCTGATTCTTTGCTCCATTGGGAGGAGCAGCGAAACCTCACATATACTGTGACAGAGGAGCTTCACCACACAATCTACCGCTTGGAAACACTTGGTGGAAGATTATGTTAAATTGAGCTAAAATTAGATAATCGGGAACGTTCTTGCAAGGTTCTCTTAAAGTTTTAATCAAACATTCCTCAAGTAACGCAAACCTTTTCTGGTTGTCTCCAAACGTTTACACAAATGTTGTTTAAACATTGTTTGTTAAAGTGTTTCTGAAAGATTTTAGTTAGATGTTCATCTAATGTTTTTTCAGTGTTTTCAGAACATTCAGAGAATAGAAACTTAATCAAATTTACAAATATCATTTTCATAACTATGTCATATGACATCAAAATGTCTTCTTTCACAACCAATCAATCAATTCTTAGTTCAAGCAAAAAATCATATATATATATTTTTTTTTATTTACTCCTGTCTTCTGTGGAAAACAAAAGAATATATTTTGAAAAGAAATATAATTCTATAATTGCCCAGCTCTATATATATAGTTGTATACATAAGTATCCAGTGTTGTCTGGCTGCCAGCGTTCTTCAAATAAGATTGTCTTTTGTGTAGCACAGATGAAAGAAGTAAAGTCATGCAGGTTTAGAATGAGTAAATCATGACAGAATCTAACCATCCAGTCATTTCCCAAAAGATAAAATCAACTCCCACCCTGCATTGTTCAACTTGAGTATTACGTTTCACTTGAAAATACGCCACATTTGGACAGCAGAATGGGTTGCGGATGTGGTTTCATGTCGTCTTAGAGGCTGGTGTAATATTTTTTTTACCCCTCTTCGTACCATATCACACCTGAACACTGAGCCACAAAAACCCTGAGCAGACCACAGCCGGAAACGTCTGGTTAACTCAAAGCGTTTTTATAAAGATATCATCTGAAAGGCCGCCCGCTGCGGCTCGCTCTCCTCCTGGTAACACATTTAGCCTCTAAAAAGCTCAGCTGCTCTAATTTTGAAGAGTTCTTAACCTCACTTAACTTTGCCCACGCCACAAGAGATCCAGTTCCTTGAAAACGTCCCTCCTCGTCTGAGCTCGTATAAATGGATGACATACATACAGGGTTTCATCCATCAAGAGCAGATGAAATATGAGGTGTTAAGGAGCGGACCATGTCCTGGGGCGATTCATAAATCCATATATCCTTCCTGCTCAGAGAACAGTGACAATGACCCAAAAACAGGCACACGGAACAACTGCCACAAGAAAAGCAGGCAGGAACACTGAACCAGCCGTCAAAACTGAGGAGATGTGACCCTGGACCACAAAACATATTATAAGGGGCAATTATTTTTTATTCAGATTTATAGGACAATATTTGTCTGAGACACAACTATTTGAAAATCTGGAATCTGAGGGAGCAAAAAAATCTAAATATTGAGAAAAAAATCATCTTTAAAGTTGTTCAGATGAAGTTCTTAGCAATGCACATTACTAATCAAACATTACGTTCTGATATATTTACAGTAGGAGATTTACTAAATATCTTTATTGAACATGATGTTTGCTTAATCTTTACCTAATGATTTTGGGCATAAAAGAAAAATCATTTTTACCTATACAATGTTTTTTTGGCTCTAGCTACAAATATACCCCAACGATCTTATATCGTTATAGTTCACCCAAAAAAGAAAATTCTGTCATTGTTTACTCGCCCTCATGTCGATTGTGAGCAATCTTCAAAATATCTAATTTTATATTCAACATAAGAAAGCAACTCACACAAGTTTGGAACGACATTAAGGTGAATAAACAATGACACATTTTTGGGTGCACTATCCCTTTAAGATTGCTTTTGTGCTCCGGGATCACAAATGTGCAAACAAGGGATTCTTGTGATTTCTGGAAAGGTTCTCCCTTCAATATGAACAAACATTCTAGAAGTCAATAAAACATGGTCTGCCATGTTTGTTCTGACCAATTGAGGAAAAAAGCATTATAATAAATCGTGCTACCAATGGTAATTTAATCTAATGGAGATTTAGCTCATATTACATCAAACTCTGCAAATTATTGTTATTGTTATAATTTATTATACTCAAATTATTAATGTTAACATCATCAGCATTGCGTGACTATGAGTATAGCGTGTAGAGATCAATTACAGTCTAATCTCTAATTGTCAAAGCAATCAACTTTCACATTAAGTAATTCTTAATTCTCAATTACTGTTTATTTCAGAAAGATTTGAGACACCCAAAATGTTTTCAAAACGATAAAATGGAATGTTCCTTTAACAATCACAGAACTGAAAATATTTATAACATTTTACAAACTGGGCATTTTAAACATTTAAAACACATTTAGAAATAACGTTTTCGTAACTTAACATTCTCCCAGTAACTTAAATATGATGTTATCTGGTCTCTAATAATAATGTTCTGAAAACGTTATCGCAAAAACTTAACATGGCCAAGAAAACATTCCTAATTTACAATTATTACATTTTACGTTTTACGAAATTACATTTTCATAACTTTTACTAAGAATGTTACCAAAACATTCCTATAAAATATTTTCTGTCAGCTGTGAAGCAGCTCCATCTGGAATATATATTGCATATTTGAATGTACTAATTTAGCGCGTGTGTGCCTCTGGTGCTCCAGACTTTCAGTTTTATCTCCTGCTGTCGGATTCTCTCTCCAGGATGGCCCAACTCTAAATACTGAATAATGCCCAATTAAATATTTACATGCATTTGCCTCTCAGCTGTTATTGGGTGCATTTAACGCTCTTTTTAATATAGAATTCCCTTTGCCTGCTTCCCCAAAGCCCCTGGAGCTGGTATAAGCACTCAATTCAAGGTTAAAAAGACACCCAGCGCTGCGAGAGCTCCTCCAGAAGGAGCTTCAATAAGAAACACTAATGCTGCAGTTTTATTTCAGTTCAATATTAATTTTACAAATTACATACATATTTTGCATAATGTTTATTAATGATGCGGCTCCCTTTGGTGAATACCTTTCCGGCGCGCTGCTCCACAGTGAATGCTTGCATCAGCAGCATCTGTGCTTCACTGTTCCTCGCTCCGCAGATGCTACAGACACACTACAGCTCTACTGCTAACTTCTAGACAGCAGGCTGCTTCCAAATAAAACCCACAAAGATAGATTCAGGCAAGAGAAACATTAAAAATATGCTTCTGTGATTGTGATCTCATTGCAATGCACTGTTTTACTCAACATCTGCATGAGCTGTGCATTTCTATGCTTTGAGTTTTGCATCATTTGCTTATCAAAAGCTCTACTAGAGTCTCCTGTGCATTTGCACAATTAAAAACTCACCCTTATTTCAAATGCATGATTTTATTGTGCAATTAAACCATTCAGGCTTCATTTCTGAATTCTTTGAGCTCATACTGTATAATCAAGATGTCTTTCTTCCTGGTGATGCATGCTGGACATTTCCAATTTGACACCCACCTGCATTCAGTTTTGAGTGTTTTGAACATCTGATCAAGAACTGATGCACTTGCAACCAAGTCTGTAGACCAGAAAAATATAACTGCATTGATTTAGATATAAAATCAAGCTCTGAATAATCAAAAACAGTCTGTCAGAAACAATGGACTGCACTGGTGGCATCTATCTGACAACATGCACATAACCACAAACAAGCATTTACAGTTAAAAATAGCCGTTTCGTTCTTGTATTCATCTTGTGGAAAACTAATTAAGGATGCAATGGAAGAAGGGCAATGTGAAGGCTGTGAGCTGAATACACAGTCTCCAGCCTGATTTTCCTTGTGCGCCGAGGCCGAGCGTTTCACTGAGACGTTATTCATGCAGCGGCACGGGACTCTAAACAAGATGTGCCATTATTAAAATGGAAAAGGCCTCCATTTTGGCTCTAACTGTTCTGGCATTTCCTGCGTTCCTGTGGCCGAGCACAAGGCCGGCGCTCTGAAAGGACAGGTTCAATGTCAGCACTCAATGATTGGATTATTAATGCAATTAAATCTGCACTCTTACACCGGACTGCGCCTGGACTCGAGAGCAGCAGTTATATAAAGTGTAAGATTACTGTTGTTGTGCATGTCAAAATAACATGAGCGACGAGAGGAGGAATATAAAACAGCCAGCTTGGTTTACCTTGAAACAGACGGAGCACTTATGATAGAAACAACATGAAACACGCTCTTAAATAAAGAGGGTTTACACAGCAGTGCCACAGCAGATCGGTTTTTATTTCTTCAAAAGAACCTTTCAATGATCGGTTCTTAAAAGAACAATGATTTACTTAGTAATAAATGTAATACTGTACAATTTAATATAATATAGATGGATCTAATGTAACTTTTGGCCCACAACTGTTTTTTTCCAGTCGTATTAAAAAGTCTTCTTTACAACATCACTATTAGTAATCACCAATATCCTGTTTCACCCACAAATACGTCAATAAAATGGCTTACAAACAGTGTTTGATGTTGACTATAAAGATTCAAATGAATTCCTGCTGACACATGAACAAAAGAAGGAAACAGAAGGACAAGCCTAAACACTAAAACACTCGGCAAACATGAACCGCTCAATGAAGAAGACACACACACGCCAGGTTCACGATAAACACCACAAAAAAAACATGGGAGAAATAATTAGTGTCATTAAAAAAACTATTTGGCACGACACGGTGCTCGCATGCAGCTCAAATATTTACGCCTCCTCTATTTAGCGTTGACTTAAATAAATCTCTGGGATTAGCGCCGGGCATCGATGCTTGGCAACAATTAAAAATGTCTCCAAATGTGGGAGACGAACACATGGCGGCTCGGTGGCGCACGCAGGAAACTTCTGCTCTCCTGCGCGGCTTTCATCTCTCGCCTCGAGCGACCCAACCATGCCCAAGTGGGACAACTTCCCGTAAAAAAATCTGGGGCCGCGTCTACCCTTCAAGAAACAATGGCCTGATCATAATTAGGTCAGGAAACTCAGAGAAGTGCTGCAGTGAAGTTAAACTAGGCCCGGAAACTCGTTAATGAGTCAAACGAGGGCCATTAAAACTCTGCCGACGCAGGTTGACAATAATGGAGATATCCGCCTGTGGTCAAACGAACATTCACCAGCGGAAACATGAAGGAGTAAACCGAAAAAGCTTTGGAATTGGGACAGCGCTGGCCCGTTGTGGATTAATTAGCCGTGTTTTTGAGCTCTACACGTCACCTGCTTCGCTGATCAACGGCCGTCGTATTATTAGGGCTTAATCACCTAGCGCTTGTTTATTTATGCTCGTTTATGAAGTGCGATGGTACGAAGCCTCTGGCAGACCACCTGTCCACCTTGTGCTCCACAGCAGCTCTGTGTTAGTGGAAGCGGCTGATTCATTAGCTTTTATGCTCGTTTGTAGCCCACCCGAGGACGAGGGAGCTTTCATTAGCACAGCGCTGTTTACTCAGCAACTTACACACTGCTAACAAACTATCCTACACACACACACACACACATGCAGACTGTGGCTAAAATGGTGTGGTAATGTTAATATCTGCTTGTTTTTTCATGGGAACAGATTTGTAGAAATGCATTGCATCAGTGTCTCATCAATGGATGCTCTGCAGTGAATGGGTGCCGTCAGAATGAGAGTCTGATAAAAACATCCCAATAATCCACAGCACTCCAGTCCATCAGTGAACATCTGGAGAAGACAAAACCTGAAACACATCCAGCATTAAGATGATTTTAACTCAAACACATAGAGTCTATAATCCATAATAATACTTCCTCCAGTGAAAAAGTGTTCTGGTCTGAATCAGGAGAGAAATCTGCACAGATCAAGCAGCGTTTAAACAGATCTAAACTAATCTGTGAGAGACAACAGCAGATGATGAAGTTTATCACTGGAGGAAGTGTTATTATGGATTATAGACTATGTGTTTAACCCAACCCTAATATCCTGGATCACGCACAAGTGTCAACAAAATGGTTTGCAAACAGCCTTTCGTGTTGACTTTAAACTAAATCTTTCTGATGCAGGAACAAAAAAAGCAGGAAACATGAGAACAAACACAACATGAACACTAAAGAACTCAATTATTTAAAGATTTAAAATGTACTATAAGTGTTAGTTATAGCACAAAACCAGTCAGTCAACAAAAACCGTGATTCAGATTCAAATGGAGTAATTTAATCAATTTTAAATGATGGCACCTCTTTGTTGATTTAAGTCGGATGTGAGAGTAGATGTGTCTTAATCGAGCAATTCTGTACTAATCCGCCAACTGAAACTAAAGATCAGTGTCTCCTAAACGATTCATGTAGGAGGTCGATGGCTCTCTAGTCATGTTTTAGTCCTGATGTGTGTGTGTTTTGCTGGAATGTGTTCGCAGGAAGTCACACACGTTTGCAGAGCTCAGACACAACAAACACAGAGGAATTCTGTACAAGGGCGCAGAAATGCTTTTGGCAGACGATGGAAAACTATTCAAAATGGCAACGCTAACACAATCAGCTGCACTGCTTCAATTAAACGCAGATCTAGTTCCAACCTCCCATGAGTCTTGGAAACACTCCATGAATATGATGTGGACTAATTAAAGGAAACTGACGAACCCAGCGGTGCTCGGGGAAGAACGAGCTCAAAAAACACACAGGTGATGGCCGTCACCGTGAACACAAGCTTGTCGAGAACAATGTGAAGTGCTGCATGTGACTGAATCCACGGAAGAGGCTGTTAACGGCTGTGTATCACTCAGGATATCCTCTGCGTCACCAGTTATAATAATAATAATAATGATAATCATCTCCATAATGCTCTTCCTGTGAATCAGTGAATCTGAACTGAAAACGGACAATGCTTTCTTTCTCCGAGAGCAGCTTGAGCAATGCACTTCATCTGATTTTAGCTCATACAAATTGAGGAAAACAAACATAGCAGCTCTGTACATTAAATATATGTATCAAACTACTATCAAACTAATCACTCATATGATTCCTTCTTTACGAGCCACTGTTTGTGTAATATAGAGATCCCAAACATGTAGACCAATTAATTTCAGTTTGTTAACATGTATCTTCATTTGTATCAATTTAGAGCACTCCTGTGACTAATTATTAAACAATGTATATCCAATTATAACTACAATTAATAAATAAACGTTTTATATAAAATATAAAAGAAGGAGTTAACTAAATAAACAAATATATATAAACTAGTTTAAACTAATGGAAAAGTCATGTATATATAATCTTTTGTTATATCGGATTTTTGTGGGATTTGTGTGATATTGGGAATCTGGAGATAATCCCATATTATATGTGAGCACTGCTGCCCCCATCAGGACACAACACACAGAATAAAACACCACAAAAACCATTCAGCAGACTGAGATCGACCACATCACTGCATTATTATTTATATATATGCATAAAATAGTTTAACTCAGGCAAGGGCGTAATCACAAACTCACAGCTTGTACTACATATGGTGCATATTTTAAAACAACACTGAAGTCATTCATAAAACAAGTTAAACTGCATGTAATACACAGTTTAATTAAACACACAGATGGATCTTATTTACTAGCCAATGCACTTTAGGAAAGTAAATTCAGAAATAACGTACAGCATCTGTCAATGTTTGACTGCTTTGCATTAAAAATAAGATTATAGAATATCTAAAGATAAAAATAGCACAAAGGCATGCCTTTCTCTGTGTGTTTGAGTCTGTTATCTATTAAACACTGGGACTGACAGAACACAGAAACTCGCGCCTGAGAACACCAAATATTCAAACAAAAGCGTAACAATATTCGACGTATTTAAACGTTACAAGAAGAATCCCACCTTTTAAAAAAAATGTTCCAATAAACTTGTTTTTGAATGTTCTCTGACATTATAAAAACGCTTCTCGGTCTTCTGAACGTCCTGGAATAATGTTATCTGAATGTTTCAGAGATAGAGAAGCTGTTTGTGAGAACATCTGTGTTCTGGAGTGAAGATCGTTTATTCATGACTCTAAGAGAACCGTTCTCTGTTCGCTGATCTTCTGTGGTTCCTACAGGAACAGATCAAACCGTGTCCGTGGGAGAAGTGCACAGCTGTAACGCAGTTTATGTGTGGGAAGAAAATGAGGAAAATCAAACGAGTGGCTCAATAACCGAAGCGACACGAGAGAGGATTCTTATATACACATATCCCTCGGTTATTGTCAGAAGACGCACGGGATGGCTGTTTTTAACGACGTGTACCGAGAAAACGAGCTAATCTCTCCTCAGAAGAAGAGGATCGGGGCTCTGCGGGAAAGTTTGGGCTGTGGCGACGGAGAAACACATCAATCTGACCTCAGACGCTCATTTGCGCAAATGAAGTAACTTTATAAAGTTGATTAGCTCCGTTACGCGCCTGAGGAGAATCTCCTGAGGAGAACATTGTCCGCGAGGGACTTCGAAAGAATGTCTTTTGGGAAAAACCGAAGGTCTTACCTTGGGATTCTTGATCCGTGTCGGCTGAGATCAGGAAAATAACGGAGGAGAAGAGAAAAGCCGTTAAAAGTCTCCGATCCATGGCGGGAGTCTCGCGAACGCCAGCCCGCGCTCCTCTCGCGCTCCGCGCCAAACCGAAATTATTCCCGTTTGTCTGAGCAGCCGTTAACGTCACACCCCGGTCAGCGTCTCTGGACGAGTTGAACCCAACTGTGTCTGTCCGTTCCTTACCGACTTTAGGACCGCCGCCGGAGGGGCGTGACGTCACCGCGACGCAAGCACAGGGGCGGTTTGTGCAGTCGGACTCTGGTGGAGTTTAACCGTGCGCTCCGCGATTTTCCTAAAACCAGTTGCGCTGTGTTCGAGGAGCGAGCGGATAGAGCCGAGCCGAACCGAACTGAGCCGAAGTTTAGTTCGTTGGGAACTATGTGGATCCGATGCGTAAATACGCAGAGCGTGCGCGTAACACAACAAATGACTCGGAACGCGAACAGAACTGCGCTCATCAGAGTTTAAGACACAAACTCTGTCTGTGTGTGTGTGTGTGTGTGTGTGTGTGTGTGTGTGTGTGTGTGTGTGTGTGTGTGTGTGTGTGTGTGTGTGTGTGTGTGAAACGCAGGGAAACTTTACGGGTTTCGGGTCCGCAAGAGAGCGCCAGAGGGACCGTCCAAAATTATTTCCAGAACAAGCGTAAAAATTTAAAAATAATTAAATGAATAAATACAGTAATAACAATATAAAATAAATAAATATTGATGTCAGTGAATTAGATTAAATAATATTTAGAATGAATACATTAGATTCAAAATAATATTTAGACATAATAATATTTTTTTTTCTTAAAAATTAAACTCTTAAAAATAGATTTTAATTATACAACTTAGAATATAAAAAATAATATTTTAAACATTTATAATATAGTTTTGCTATAGAAGAAATAGCCATAATAATGAACTTTGCTTTTAATTATTTTAATTATTCTGATTAATTCCACATGGGGAAAAAAAATAGTGATGTACTTAAAAAAATTCCAAATAACATTATATAACATATTTTAATATATCAAATATTTTCTCAAACAAGAAAGAAGTGAAGAGTGAAATGTATAAAGTAAAGCAAAAAAAAAGGCATCATCTACAAAGTATCTGTTTAAAATTAGTTTCAGGCTATTTGGTGTGTTATCAAACCATGGTTCAGCCTGAAGATATAAAGATATTAAAGGTGTCAAAATACAACATATAACACTTGTGACAACTTGCCTCAGTCTGACGTTTAGAATACTCCAGAGAAGTGCTCTTGACTCCCGTCTGAATGTAAATGTATGTGTTACTGATATGTTTGTTTATAGGACAGATTCCCCTTAGGTTTGACAGTTTGTGCAACTGGACATTGGACTGGATGTGATATGGCCCTTGGGACAACTAGCCCCGGTGTGCTGTGTGTAGTCTCAGCTGCTGTGTTTGTTGCATGATGAATCAGTAAGAGGCCAGGATTCCCAGAGTCTTCTCATGTAACACAACATTCATCAAACATCTGTCCTGGAAGTTAACAGACCCTCAGTATCAGTCTGGACCCTCTGACCTCTGACCCCTACAGCTCAGCCGACACAAATGATGCTATCATCTCTCTTAATCTAGAAGAATGAAGAACAAATAAATATTATTTCGACATGATTATTTCTGTATATAAATATACATTTTACCTATGTAGGAATTTCTTTAAAACTCAGTTTTGTATTATTTTAGTGTCTTCATGACATTTTTTTTTTTTCTTCATTTTTTTAAATCTAGTGTATAATAGTACACTCATTTTAAAATATCCAATAATAAAAATAGTTATAATTTAAAAATAATTATTTGTTTGTAATTTTTTTATGACAGGGTGGAAAAAACAACAATAATAGAGAAACAGAAACTTAAAAAAAAACAGACAAAAGGATGGTAATGATGAATATAATAGATAAATATGTATTTAACACATAAAAAAAAAAAAAAAAAAAAATATATATATATATATATATATATATATATATATATATATATATATATATA